>NC_134486.1:387169655-387329634 GCF_040206685.1 Ascaphus truei | reverse complement strand
ACACCCTTGCAGGACCCCCACTCACAGACAGCACTCACAACCCACGCACCACCCGCCGCCTCACACCCTAGCAGGACCCCCACTCGCACACAGCACTCACAACCCACGCGCCACCCGCCGCCCTCACACCCTAGCAGGACACACGACTCAGATTTTTACATCACTTATGGCACCAAAATATACATTGTACTGTGGTGTGGTTACAATAAACCATTTTTATACAACATCGTATTACATTTTCTTCCATCTTTCTTTTCAATATTATTATCCAACCTTTACAACAAACAGTCACCTATTGTTCCACGATTTATAAATAATACTACCTATTACGCATTTACATCCCGGGCAACGCCGGGTCTCTCAGCTAGTATATATATATATAGATAGCAATATAGCCACTAATGTACAGTACAAAGCGCTTCACAGCAGTAATACACGTGACAATCATATAGATAACAAGTAATATAAATAACACATAATGGGGAGAAGTGCTTCAGGCATGAAAGTAACATTTGGGAAAAGGATTTCCTGCTCCGAAGTGCTTACAATCTAATTGGTTGGTAGGAAGGACGTAAAGAGACAGTAGGAGGGTTTTCTGGTAAACGCGTCTGCAGGGGGCCAAGCTGTATGTATGCAGTGTAAAACTATCACTCATAGAGCTACTCATATGCTTCCTCAACCTTGGGCTGAATTTTAATATGATTTGTATCGCCCTGTTTTGCAGAATCTTTACCTATGTTGAACATGGAGCAGACAGAAATGTGTAGTTCGGACAATGCCATTAAAGAGGCCTCTTCCTCACAAAGTCCAGAAGAACGTGGTAATTCATGTTTAATGCATGTTTTTCCCAAGCCTGATTTTTTTCTCAGTTTTTGTAGGTTATGATATTTTCTTAGAACCATTTTACCCTAATGTCTTTTTCTTTTGTGCTAAATCTAAATTGTGTAATTTTAGACAAATGTGTGAATATCTATCTGTCTGTCTGTCTGTGTATATATGTGTGTATATATGTATATATATATATATATATATATATCATTTCTTTTACTCAATCTCCTAAGGTAAACGGATCCATTAGAGAAAAAGAACTAAACATATACAGTATATATCAGTAGATCGTTAGAATACATTGATTACACTCTACTTGGCGTCCTAATTTCTACCTCAAAGCTCCAGTTAAATATGAATAACTTGCCAGTTATCTTACTGTCTGCATGTGTTATCTGAGCTCTGTGATACAGCTTTGGATGGCAAGAGCCCCGTATGTTAACTTAGATCCATTTCGAGAAGACCATTAAAATGAGGGTAACTAAAGATTATGATGTAAACAACCCTATCTAGTAACATTGGATATATTCACAAACGTAGTTTATGAGATAAAACTGCAATGACACATGAACATTAGGCAATAGGTCATTTTATAGAAGTCATCTCAATTTAATTATCCTTATCATACTAAATAATATATTATTTTATGCTATAATGTAAGTTCCTTGTTCAATACAGTTCAGTGTACAAGGACAGGGATATATGAGTGATCTGAAGCTGCATTGGGGGGAGAAATGCAAAGACAATGAGACCAAGTAACACACACTATTTCTGCCCCACCATTAGTAGCAATGCTTAGTGACAATAGCAGCCCACGTACCCCTTTTCATAGTCAGGGTGCTAGGCTGCCTCCCTGCAAAGCACACACATGCAGAGTGTGCTGTGAAATCGAAATCGGCCAATCAGAGAGGCTCTGTCAGGCAGCGAGCATGCCGGGAGATGTAGTCTTTGGGTGTCAAAAGCCATAGGGGAAAGGACAGGCATCAAGAGCCATATTTAAACAAATTCCTCAACACACACATACACTCCCCCGCCCGAAGCTGATGAAGTAGGGAGAAAGCTGCAGATGCCGGGTAAGTCCTCGCGGAACCCCTGATCGTGGCCGCCATTTTGTTTTTAAAAATCGCGATCCCGGTTATAACGCGGTCTCATTCTGTTGCTCCCGAGCACCGCGTTATAACGGGGTTCAGCTGTGTGTGTGTATATATGTGGCTGTGTGTATATATATATATATATAAATATATATATATATCTATATAGATATATATATATATATATATATATATATATATATATATATATACGCACACACATAATACAGATGTATTATTGACAGGTAGGAGTAATGAAGGGCTTGACCTTTATTAAAAGCAGTCACATTTACCCCTACTGTCACATTATTACTTTGAGTCGTATAAAAAGATATTGGACAGGTTCTTACTTCTTGCACAATAATACAAGAAATACAGAGGAAGCACGCTTTATTCTACCTACTGATAATGCAGAATATCACATTATGGAAACACTGTAATAGTCTGTGTTATAAGATTCAATTACAGAATATCACAGAATATCTCACTATAACTCGTCAGTGAGAAATATATCCCTCGCTACATCTGTACAGCCTTCAAAAGACATTTGATTTTGTTAAACTAATGTTCCTACTTTAACAACAAGCATCTTTTGTTAACTGTCCTTCTAGAAATAGGGAATAAAACACAAAAGCGCACCGAGGGTCAAGATTTAATTAAAACATGTTAGTAGTAGTAACAATAAAAACTTACATATAAGGGTAAGTACATCCAGTATTAAGGTGCAGAGGAAACAGTCCTGGTGGTGTCCTGGGCATAAAGAGATGGTGCAGAGGCTTACAAGGTAGACCCCCGTGCTGGGGCTGCCTGGCTCAGCACCATATAGTTCTTACTTCCGGGTTGCAACCCGGAAGTAAGAACTATATGGTGCTGAGCCAGGCAGCCCCAGCACGTGGGTCTACCTTGTAAGCCTCTGCACCATCTCTTTATGCCCAGGACACCACCAGGACTGTTTCCTCTGCACCTTAATACTGGATGTACTTACCCTTATATGTAAGTTTTTATTGTTACTACTACTAACATGTTTTAATTAAATCTTGACCCTCGGTGCGCTTTTGTGTTTTATTCCCTGCTGTTGCCCGCGTTTGGAGCCATCCTGCGACGGGACCTGTGGAGGAGGGGTGCCTTCACATCACATCAGCTGCAAGAGGGAAGAGTTGATCCACTACGAGATCCTGTTAGGAAGCAAGAGCGCGGTTTGACTTTCTTGTCCTTCTAGAAATAGTTTGTGGGAAGACCTCAGATTTTGCTGTGGAAAACGTGGTACTTCAGTTCAATCAGAAAATGCTGCTTGTGAACGAAGCGCTGAGCCCGGAAGAAACGACAGGGCGAGGTATTGTTACGATGAGATGTTTAGATGATACATTTTGGGGGGACATTCAAAGCAGCAATCCAGCCTGCTCGTTCTTTCTTCTTTGTAACTGTACCTAAATCGGGCAACAATACTGCTCTGGTGGACACAATATGGTCGCCCTCAAGTGGCCAATAGAAAGTTCAGATGTTGCAGCTTCTTGTTGGGTTGCTCCGGCTATATTTGTAGTTTTTATTATTTTGTCTTAGCTGCAAAAAAATGTGTTTTGGGTTTTTCTAAAACAGTTTCAATAAGTTTTCTATTTGAAATAGTAAAAAAAAGAGATTAGATGGCTATGCTCTTATCACATATAATAATAATACATATGAAATGTTAAATACAGACAATCCCCCCCCCCCCAATTTTTTTTTTATATATAATCAAAAATGAATACTGTAGATGATACCATTCTGTGGCTAACGAAATGCTTTTATTTGGACGAGCTTTCGAGATACACTGATCTCTTCTTCCGGCGATGTTACAATGAATAAAGCAGGCAAGGGTTTTACTTAAAAACAGTGTCTCTTGGAATGTTATCTGTGCTTATCCCTCCGCTGTGTGTAGATGCGATTTATGACTAGGTGTTAAATAGTCCCTGAATGTTAGTGATGTAAGAGTGTGTGTGTATATGTATATAAATGAATGAAGAGCCCACAGTGTATACAGCGCTTTACAAAAGGTGTGTGTGGAGTGGGAGTGTATATCAATGTGTGGGTGGGTGTGGAAATGTGAGAGAGTATCTGAACACAGTTTTAGTAATGCAACACTATGTGGTCCCTATTGATATATAGGGATGGAATTACATAGAGCAGCGTTTCCCAAATGGTGGGTCGCGACCTGGCACCGGGCCACGGCACAAAAATTGCCGGGTCGCAGCAAGGCTGGCCGCGCGGTGTCTCCCCCCCCCCCACTCAAGTTAAAAAACAATGGCGGCGATTCCCCCCGCGGTCCCGCGCGCTTGCGCAGGGCAAGCAGAGCCCGCTCCCTTCCTCCCCCCCGCTCCCAACGTGGGACGGAGGAGGAAGTACCAGCTCCTCTGCGGCCCGCACGTTACATGGGGGAGGGTGGAAGTACAAGCTCCTACTGCGGTCTGCTTCCCCCCGCGGCCAGCTTCCCGAGCTCACCTCTCGTGGCACCCCCTCCCGAGCCCACCTCCCGTGCCCCCAATCCCACCTCCCGTCCCGGGCAGCAGGGGATATCGGGGGCAGCAGGCTAAAGCGTCCGGCGGCAAGGTAAGTCACCCCACCCCACCCAGTCGCTGCCTCCCACCCAAGTGTCCCTGGCCCCCCCCCTCCCACCCACCCAAGTGTCCCTGGCC
Source organism: Ascaphus truei (assembly GCF_040206685.1). NCBI lineage: Eukaryota > Metazoa > Chordata > Amphibia > Anura > Ascaphidae > Ascaphus > Ascaphus truei. Next base: position 387,325,046 of record NC_134486.1, on the reverse strand, counting down.
CCCCCCTCCCACCCACCCAAGTGTTCCTTGCCCCCTCCCACCCACCCAAGTGTCCCTGTCCCCCCCCTCCCACCCACCCAAGTGTCCCTGGCCCCCCCCTCCCACCCACCCAAGTGTCCCTGCCACCCCCCTCCCACCCACCCAAGTGTCCCTGGCCCCTAAGTGTCCCTGGCCCCAAAAAGTGTCCCTGCCCCCCCCTCCCACCCACCCAAGTGTCCCTGGCCCCTAAGTGTCCCTGGCCCCCTCCCACCCACCCAAGTGTCCCTGGCCCCCAAGTGTGTCCCTGGCCCCGTATCTCCCTCCCACCCACCCAAGTGTCCCTGGCCCCCTCCCACCCACCCAAGTGTCCCTGGCCCCCTCCCACCCACCCAAGTGTCCCTGGCCCCCAAGTGTGTCCCTGGCCCCGTATCTCCCTCCCACCCACCCAAGTGTCCCTGGCCCCCTCCCACCCACCCAAGTGTCCCTGGCCCCCTCCGACCCACCCAAGTGTCCCTGGCCCCCAAGTGTGTCCCTGGCCCCGTATCTCCCTCCCACCCACCCAAGTGTCCCTGGCCCCCTCCCACCCACCCAAGTGTCCCTGGCCCCCTCCCACCCACCCAAGTGTCCCTGGCCCCCAAGTGTGTCCCTGGCCCCGTATCTCCCTCCCACCCACCCAAGTGTCCCTGGCCCCCTCCCACCCACCCAAGTGTCCCTGGCCCCCTAAATAAGTGTCCCTGGCCACCTCCCACCCACCCAAGTGTCCCTGGCCCCCAAAGTGTCCCTGGCCCCCTGACTCCCACCCACCAAAGTGTCCCTGGCCCCCTCTCTCCCACCCACCCAAGTGTCCCTGGCCCCCTCCCACCCAAGTGTCCCTGGCCCCCTCCCACCCACCCAAGTGTCTCTGGCCAAGTGTGTCCCTGCCCCCCTCCCTCCCACCCACCCAAGTGTCCCTGGCCCCCTCCCACCCACCTAAGTGTCCCTGGCCCCCTCCCACCCACCCGAGTGTCCCTGGCCCCCTACCTCCCACCCACCCAAGTGTCCCTGGCCCCCTCCCACCCACCTAAGTGTCCCTGGCCCCCAAAGTGTCTCTGGCCCCCTCCCTCCTATCCACCCATGCAAGTGTCCCTGGCCCCCTCCCACCCACCCAAGTGTCCCTGGCCCTCTAAAGTGTCCCTTGCCCCCTCCCTCCCAACCACCCAAGTGTCCCTGGCCCCCTCCCACCCACCCAAGTGTCCCTGGCCCCCTCCCTCCAACCCACCCAAGTGTCCCTGGCCCCCTCCCTCCAACCCACCCAAGTGTCCCTGGCCCCCTCCCACCCACCCAAGTGTCCCTGGCCCCCTCCCACCCACCCAAGTGTCCCTGGCCCCCTCCCACCCACCCAAGTGTCCCTGGCCCCCTCCCACCCACCCAAGTGTCCCTGGCCCCCTCCCTCCCAACCACCCAAGTGTCCCTGGCCCCCTCCCTCCCACCCACCCAAGTGTCCCTGGCCCCCTCCCTCCCACCCACCCAAGTGTCCCTGGCCCCCTAAGTGTCCCACCCACCCAAGTGTCCCTGGCCCCCACTCACCCAAGTGTCCCTGGCCCCCAAAAAGTGTCCTTGGCAAGTGTCCCTGCCACCCAAGTGTCCCTGGCCCCCTCCCTCCCACCCACCCAAGTGTCCCTGGCCCCCTCCCACCCACCCAAGTGTCCCTGGCCCCCTCCCTCCCACCCACTCAAGTGTCCCTGGCCACCCAAGTGTCCCTGCCCCCCCCCCCCTCTCCCACCCAAGTGTCCCTGGCCCCCAATCCAGTCACTCACATCCGTCGTTGCCTGTAATTCACTGTTTGTGTCTGTGTGCGTATAGGGGAGAGCGAGTGTGTGTGTGTATCAGTGTCTGTGTGTGTGTGTGTATCTGTGTGTATCTGTATCAGTGTGTGTGTCTGTGTGTATCAGTATCAGTGTAAGTGTGTGTGTATCAGTGTCTGTGTGTGTATCGGTGTTTGTGTGTGTGTGTGTAGCAGTGTCTCTGTGTGTGTAGCAGTGTCTCTGTGTGTGTAGCAGTATCTCTGTGTGTGTAGCAGTGTCTCTGTGTGTGTATCGGTGTTTGTGTGTGTGTGTGTAGTAGTGTCTCTGTGTGTGTAGCAGTGTCTCTGTGTGTGTATCAGTGTGTGTGTGTGTGTGTGTATGTAGCAGTGTCTGTGTGGCTGCGTGTGTGTCAGTGGCTGCGTGTGTCAGTGGCTGTGTGTGTGTGTGTGTATCAGTGGCTGTGTATGTGTGTGTATCAGTGGCTGTGTGTGTGTATCAGCGGCTGTGTGTGTGTCTGTGTGTGTGTGTGTGTGTGTATATCAGTGACTGTGTGTGTCTGTGTTGGCCCTATAGGCCAGTATAGGCGATACATTTTTTAGTGGGTCACGAAAAAGAAGTTAAAAAATAACCGGGTCACGGAAAAAAAAGTTTGAGAAACCCTGACATAGAGTATATGTATGTGTTAGGCACGTTCTATAGTGCCGGGCGCGCGCGGGGAATATTAGTTGGCTGTCGTTAGTCAGCCTTTATATACAAGGGCCGCGCGCGCACAGTAGGGAGAGGGGAGCCGACAGACAGCGGTGAAGATGAAGAAATTCATCTTTTTGCGCCGCTACCGGCTCTGAATGTATGTGTGTGTGTGTGTATGTGTATATGTATGCATTCATGTGTATGTATGTATATTTATATGTGTGTGTGTGTGTGTATGTATTTGTGTGTCTGTACAAGTCTAATAATTTTTTTATTTTTACCAATATTTTTTTTTTAAAATAAATAATAAAATACACACACACACACACACACACACACACACACACACACACACACACACACACACATACACATACACACACACACACACACACACACCCATATACATACACATACACACACATATAAACACACATAAACACACTCAACACTGTATACACTCAACACAGTATACTCACGAAAAGCATGCGGCACGTGCACGTGCGTTCGCATAGGCACGCACGGCCGCATGCTGTATATATCAGCCCTAAGATATAGCTGTGTGTGCATACATATAGCGCACTAGGTATAGACATGGCCTTTAGCACTCATGGGAAGAGAGTTCACTTGTATCAGTAATGACTCATAAAACTTCGGTCTCGGTTTAGGCCACCGCTAAGTGTCCCGAACAGTTGCATAAATTTGTATTCATGCAACCGTCTCTCTTTCACATTTCCACACCTACCCACACCATTGATATACACTCCCACTCCACACACACTTTTTGTAAAGTGCTGTATACACTGTGGGCTCTTCATTCATTTATATTATCATACACATACATATACATCACTAACATTAAGGGACTATTTAACACCTAGTCATAAATCGCAGCTACACACGGAGGAGGGATAAGCACAGTTAACATTCCAAGAGACACTGTTTTTAAGTAAAACCCTTGCTTGCTTTATTCATTGTAACATCGCCGGAAGAAGAGATCCGTGTATCTCGAAAGCTCGCACAAATAAAAGCATTTCGTTAGCCACAGAACGGTATCGTCTATTCATTTTTGATTCTAAAGCTCGGCTAACACGGTACAGATACCTCTAGACACATATATATACACGTAAATATCACACACTGTAAGGGCCCGATTGTAAGACATTTTTGTTTTTTATAAAGGTAAGTTGAAAAATCCATACTCCCTTATAATTGGGCACTTCGGTGCGTGCTACCAACACTGCAGCTGTCTGCATATTATGAGTTATTATTGAAGTTAGCTGTAGTTAGAGGGCTGTGTTGTGTAATTCATGCAAAGATGTTTTTTGTCCACAATAGTTAATTTCTTTGCTCAAAAAAAAAATTGTTTCCTACTCGAGTCAAGTGGGCATTTCTATGTTTAAATATTGTTCCTTCTGTTTTAATTTCTATATAGATGTAATTATGGATCCAAATACTTTCTGCATCCCGGAAGAAATTCTGGAGGTGCCACGTGCTCCAGGTGAGCCGCTCACAGACTCTCGCTTACAATATCAGGGCCATTTAGCCTCCTTTATATAGCCTGTAACAGGATCTCTCGGCCCTTTCCTTGTGGGAACCCCCCCCCCCTCACATTGCGTGCACCTCTTGCCCTCACTTGGAATTGGAACCTCACTTGGCAGGACCATCTAACTTGGAAGCCGACTTGCTAGGAGAACAACTTTGCTACTCAACGCTACCCACACTCCTCGGCGACCCTGGCCTCACTGCCTCACCTCTCCCCCCACACCAACACCCCCCGTCCGACCAAAAGCAGCCGCTGCAGCCACTGCTCCTCGGCGCTGCCGGCCTCACCGCCTGACCTCTCCACCCACACCCACCCCCCGGTCACAGCACAAACAGCCGCCGCAGCCACCGCTCCTCGGCACCGGCAAGCTCACCGCCTCACCGCCTGACCTCTTCCCCCCCACAGCACAAAGTCACCGCCTCACCTCTCCCCACCGTCCCCCTCCCTGGCACAGCACAAGCAGCCGCCGCTCCTCGGCGGCGCCGGACTCACTGCCTCACCTCTCTCCCACCCCTGATTTTTTTTTGTTTTAACCACGGTTCCAGACTTTGTCTATTCTTGGGTTACAGATGTACAATTCAGTGACATGTTATCTTGTCAGACAGTTCCTGTGGGTTCTGTGGATATGCACGAAAGTCTAACCTGTGATTTACACACAGAGTCTGAGCAAGATACTGCTGGTGAGTATAGAGAAACAAAATACATGACCTGTCTGTGTTTTGACATGTACATACATATGCTAAATATGTATATAGTTAACATCATGTGTAATGGAGCTAAACATGTATGTATAAAGTAAGTTTAACCTTCAGAGGGCAGGTGGTCTGACCACACCAGCGAACCCCCGGCACTTCTGTGTCATGTGATCTCCCCAAGAGCAGGCCCATTACACGACCAGGCCTCTGGTGCTGCAAATGGCACCCAAGGCCTGGTCGTGTCATGTATAAGAAAGGGGGTTATAGTAGCGCCAACCATATAATGATGTAACAATAGGTATTCAGTCCCACACACAGTGAAGTCCTGCTGCCAGAGTTCTTAGAGGTGATTCACAGTCCTCTAAACAATTTCAGTCAAGGAAAAAAAGGAGATTCTCCGGCGCGTGGTTCCACTCGTGAATCCAGGACACATGAAATAAGAAATAAAGCAAAAACCCCAATGAGAAGTGGTCAGAGTAAAACAAACTATAACTTGTGTTAATTCATGTAAGAAAATACACTCACATCAAGAAGTGGCTCTTTTGAAGGGATGGGAAAAAGTTCCTGATGATCAGATCGTTGCTGGGACGGAGCCTTCACTGATCACAGCAAACCCAGTGATCAGATTGGGCAGCAACCACAACAGGCATCATCAGGAACTTTTTCCCATCCCTTCAAAAGAGCCACTTCTTGATGTGAGTGTATTTTCTTACATGAATTAACACAAGTTATAGTTTGTTTTACTCTGACCACTTCTCATTGGGGTTTTTGCTTTATTTCTTATTTCATGTGTCCTGGAATCACGAGTGGAACCACGCGCCGGAGAATCTCCTTTTTTTTTCCTGGTCGTGTCATGTGTCTGCTCTTAGAAAACGAGAAAGTATCACGTGATCGCTCAGTCACTGATGACTGAAGAGGAATCTTCTTCCGTTCCTCTTACTGTAAGATCCACTTCACAGGAGCGCAGAACGGGATCCCCCCTACAAAAACAAGCAATTAGATTAGGACTTGTTAACTACATCATGGGGCCCCTGGAGTGCCAGACCATGACGTAGTAGCTACGACCTTGGGCAACCAAAGAGTTAATAGAGGAAAAAGGACAGTAACACATTTCAGAGACTGTGTCATAAGGTATGTGTATGCACTGCGAATCCTAGTCACTGCTATGAATAAGTCTGTGCATTATGTATGTCACCCAGCTGCAAAACCGTCGCATAAAATAGCACAGACAAAATCCTGTTAAAACCAGTGCTAAAAATATTATTTAATGGCTTTTATTTGGATTTTAAAAATATTTGGTTTAAATATATACTAATAAATTATATATACAGCTCAACCTCTTTATAACGCTGTGCTTGGGGTCCAAAGAATCACATAGCGCTATAAGCAGATCGCGTTAGAAATAATGTACAATTGTATACATTGTACAATAAAGTATTTAAGTATTCATAAATATGAAAATTGGGAGCCACGCTTGCATCGCGCTATAAGCGGATTCGCGTTGTAACGGATCGCGTTATAACGGGATTGAGCTGTATATATTTTACAAATCTGTCAAAAGAAAGTTATAGGACTTCTACAAACAACAGAACAGTTTGTCACTTCTTCCTTAATCTTTCAATCATAAACTGTCACGGCTGTGTTTTATAATACTGTGGTACAGGATGCTTATATGTTTCTTAATTTTTGGCTTTTGAATTTGAGAGTGCAAATTAGGAAATACTGTACATTAGTTTGCAATTTAATACATAACCGATGGAGACTTTTTTTGGTTGAATCCAAATAGTCTTGTCTGGGGGAAGACATATAATGTCCTTTTTAATGTTGTTTTTTTTAATGAAAATAGAATATTTATGGGAATTATTTTTCCACTCAAGTATATCTTGTCTTTTGTTTCTATGTGCTTTTATTTATTTATTTTACTCGTAGAAAATGGAGATGTATTCCCCATGAGTGCTGACGTTCCCAAGATTGAGTGTGTCAGGACTCGGGGCACACGCCGCCCTCGGCGCTGCCCTTCCTTACCTGTACCACTGGCTACGGTCTCCTCCGTCCCTGCTCGGCGCCTTGGTCCGCTCCTCTGCCACCCCACCCCCCCACCCCCCCGCGGTGTGCACGCACGCCACCGACGCCGGACTCGTGGTCGCTCCACTTACAGGGCGCGTGCCGCGCAACTTAGTTTATGCACTGCACCGGCCGGATAACTCCGCCCCCCGGCCATCTCCGCTCTCAGGCTCAGCTCCTCCCACCATCCTCCGGCAACAAACCAGGCCATTAACTCCTGCCATATCACAAAGGGCTCCTGGGCGCGCCTCTGCTCTGCCCCTTCCTCCCATTGGTCCTCCTCACTTTATAACCCCTGTGTTGCCTCTCCAACCTCACTCTGCATAGTTTGTCTGCCTTGTCCTGTTACTCACTGTGCCCAGCTCTCTCAGTTCCAGCTTCGTTACCGAATCGGCTTGTCTTCCTCCCCTCTCTGGCTCTACGACCCCGGCTTCCACTTGACCAACCTTACCTCTCGGATCCCTTGAACTCGGCACCTGGACCTCCACTTCCCGGAATTCTGTTATCCTCGACCTCTGGCTTCGGACCTTACTTCGGCACCTTCTCTACGCCCGGATCTGGAAAGTACTTTACCTACCCTGGTACCCCTGAACTTGTCCATACAACCAATCCACACTCCAGGCACGCTCTCACTACTGCGGGTGCGTGGTTACTGACTTTCCACCTCAGTATTGGGGGTTAGTCTGGTCTGCGGGCAGAACAGCGTGACATTATGTAGAGCCCAACCGACGCAGACACCCCCCTGGACATGAACCAAATACCGACGGCACTGGCACAACATTGTCAGACTCTTGGAGACCAAGTAGCCACCCTCACGCAGCAACTCTCAAATCTTACACTCCAGGAGATACCCACCAGAGTACCACGCACTCCGCGCCTCACCCCGCCCATTCGTGAAGGGGCTACCGCCTCGGAACCTAAAATTCCTGCACCCAAGTCACACTCCGGAGACCCCCAGGCTTGTCGTGGGTTCCTGACCCAGTGTGAGATCCAATTTGAACTGACCCCTAGTCACTTCACCTCTGACCGCTCCAAGGTGGGCTATATTTTTTCTCTTTTGACAGGAAGTGCCCTGGCCTGGGCCTTTCCCATCTGGGACATACGGCCTGAGCTTACCACAGATTACCCCGCTTCAAGAGGGAGTTCCAACAGGTGTTCGATACTCCGTCTCGCTCGGATACTGCAGCTTCTGCTCTCATGTACCTGGTCCAGGGTCGTAGGTCCGTAGCGAAATACGCTTTAGAATTTCAGACTATCGCGACGGAGATCTGGTGGAACGAGGAGGCTCTGATTGCTGTATTCTGGCAGGGGTTGTCTGAACTGGTGAAGGACGAACTCACGTCCAACCAGAGTCCCTGGAGGAGTTGATTTCTCTTTGCATACGGGTTGACCAGCACCTGCAACAGAGACGACACGAACGCCAGCATCCCCGGTTAGTTACTCCTGTATCCTTCCCGGTTCCTCCCATGTCTTTCAGGAGCCCTCCGGCGATCCTACCACCTCCTGACACTTCCGAACCTATGCAGATTGGCAGTCAGCAACTTCGGGGTGCGGAGAGGATTCGTCGTAGGAAGATACCCAGTGAGTAATGTGGGGCTCTCCCTGGGTACGATCACTTCTCGCCCCCTTTCCAAGGAAGAATCCCCTAAAAGGATTATGTTACCGATTACCCTGGAGGGTACGGATTTCCTGGTTTCCACCTCGGCCTTCCTCGACTCGGGATCCGGAGGGAATTTCATTGACCAGAGGTTCGCCACCTTGAATAACATTCCCATGATCCAGAAGAAGTCACCCATAGGCTTGGAGGCCATCAACGGACGCCCTCTACAGCCGGCTTTCATCTCGCTGGAGACTCCTCTACTTACCTTGTCCACGAAGGACGGCCATAGCGAACGCCTCTCGTTTGATGTTTTCCACTCCCCCATGGTCCAAGTGATCCTCGGCCTGCCCTGGCTCCAGAAGAACAACCCGCGTATTGATTGGACGGACCGGGTTCCTATCCAGTGGCAAGCTTTCCCGGAACAAGACATTCCCGCTACCCTTCTTGCCGGCCTGAAAATACCTCCTCCTCTTCCCTCTACTCTTCCGGAAGCATACACGGACTTCTGGGATGTTTTCAGCAAGACCTACTCCGATCTCTTACCTCCGTATCGCCCATACGACTGTCTGATCGAGCTGGTTCCTGGGGCGATCTTGCCCAAATCCAAGACTTATCCCCTATCCGTTCCTGAGACCACCGCCATGGCGGACTACATTCAGGAGAATCTGCAGAAAGGTTTTATACGGCACTCTACCTCCCCCGACGGCGCGGAGTTCTTCTTCGTGAAAAAAAAGGACGGCACGCTTAGACCTTGTATTGATTACAGAGGTCTTAACCGCATTACAGTTAAAAATCGATACCCGCTCCCACTTATCTCAGAGCTGTTTGACAGACTACAAGGATCCACCATTTTTTCCAAGCTTGATCTGAGAGGGGCTTACAACCTCATCCGCATTCGGGAGGGGAACGAGTGGAAGACCGCATTTAACACACGCAGCGGGCACTATGAGTACCTGGTTATGCCCTTCGGCCTTTGCAATTCCCCAGCTGTCTTCCAGGACTTTATGAACGAGGTCTTCCGGGACATACTTAATGTTTTGTGATCATCTACTTGGACGACATACTGATCTTTTCCAAGACCCTTCAAGAACATGTAATACACACCAGGCTCGTGCTTACCCGCCTTCGTCTCAATCATCTCTATGCCAAACTTGAGAAATGTCTGTTCCACCAGAGGTCCACAGCCTTCCTTGGTTACATTATCTCTGACAAAGGCTTCAGCATGGATCCGGAGAAACTAAAGGCCATACTGGATTGGCCCCAGCCCAATACATTGAAGGCCATCCAACGCTTCCTCGGATTCGCCAATTATTACATAAAGTTCATTCAGGATTTTTCCTCCATTGTAGCCCCCATCACTGACCTCACAAAGAAAGGAGCGGACCCCTCCACTTGGCCGCCCGAGGCTACCACTGCTTTCGAGACCCTCAAACGCACCTTCGTTTCCCCACCTATCCTTCGCCATCCTGACACTTCTTTCCCCTTTATATTCGAGGTGGACGCTTCGGAGTCAGGAGCCGGTGCAGTACTCTCCCAAAGAACAGGACCTCAAGATAAATTGCATCCTTGCGGATTTTTTTCTAAAAAAAAATTCTCCGGCCGAGAGAAACTATGATGTCGGTAACCGAGAGCTTTTGGCCATCAAGATGGCCCTTCTAGAATGGAGACACCTTCTCGAAGGTACGAGGGTACCCATTTCCATCCTTACGGACCATAAAAACTTGTTATATATTGAGGGAGCTCGCCGTTTGGGGTCGCGGCAGGCCCGGTGGGCACTATTCTTCTCAAGGTTCAATTATGTTCTATCCTATATACCTGGGACCAAGAATGTTAAGGTCGATGCCTTGTCTCGGCAATTCTCCCCAGAGGAGAGGTCGGAAGAGATCCCTGAAACAATTCTACCGGCCAAATTTATCATTTCTGCTAATTCTTTTGATATTCTGGACGAAATCATCAAAGCTCAAACTCAGATTCCCACAGACGTAGAGGTTCAGGAGGGTACTTTGTACGCACCGCCACAATTCAGGCAGAAGATTCTGGAATGGGGCCATTCCTCAAGGACTGCGGGTCACCCCGGTTTTAAGAAAACCCTGCATCTCGTTGGAAGGACTTTCTGGTGGCCCAAGATGGGTAGTGAGGTTCAGGAGTTCACCAGTGCCTGCTCGACTTGCGCCCAAAATAAGACCGCTCAGCACAAACCTCCGGGTCTACTGCTTCCCTTACCCATCCCCGAACGTCCACGGACACACATCTCCATGGATTTCATTGTTGAACTTCCACCCTCTAAGGGTATGACCACCATACTCGTCGTCGTGGATCGCTTCACGAAACAGGCACACTTCATCCCGCTCAAGGCCCTTCCTTCTCCAGTTCTGGCGGACATTTTCTCCAAAGAAGTCTTTAGACTCCACGGTATTCCCATGTCCATTGTGTCCAACAGGGGTTCTCAATTTATTTCCAAATGCTGGCGCTCCTTCTCTAAATCAGTCGGTATCACCCTCTCCTTCTCCTCCGGCTACCACCCTCAAACCAACGGGCAGACTGAGAGGATGAACCAAAATCTTGAACAATATCTACGTTGTTTTGTATCTGAGGCCCTCGACGATTGGTCGGATTTACTACCCTGGGCAGAATCTGCGATCAATTCACACAAGAATGAATCTACCCAAGAATCTCCATTTTTTGCAATTATGGTTTCCACCCCGCTCGTCTTCCCATCTCCAGTAGTCATTCAGGGGTACCAGCTGCCGATACACGGATATCCGTCCTTCAACACTCCTGGAGGAGGATTCAATCGGCACTCGCTGACGCTTTCCAGAGGTACAAACGTCAACCCGATCGGCATCGTCAGGAGGCACCTGAATACAAGCCAGGGAGCATGGTGTGGCTCTCTGCCAAGAACATTCACCTGAAGACTCCCACCCCGAAACTGTCCCCAAAATTCCTGGGACCCTTCGAGGTTCTCGAGCGCATTAACCCAGTCACTTACCGGTTACAATTTCCTCCGACCATGAGAATTTCCACGGCTTTCCATGTTTCCTTGCTCAAACCCTACATCAAGAGCACTCACTTCCCGTCCGAAGACCCAAGACCTAAACCCATCTCCATACAGGGACAACCTGAATTCGAGGTCCAAGCCATCCTGGATTCTCGTTTTTCCAGAGGTCGTTTACAGTTCCTGATTCATTGGAAGGGGTATGGTCCGGAAGAACATACCTGGGTCCCTTTGGATCAGATTCATGCTCCAGTGTTGCTTAGACGCTTCCATCTCAAATTCCCCCACAAGCCTTGGATGGATCGTCCTGAGGCCGATCCTCGAGGGGGGGTACTGTCAGAACTCGGGGCACACGCCGCCCTCGGCGCTGCCCTTCCTTACCTGTACCGCTGGCTGCGGTCTCCTCCGTTCCTGCTCTGCGCCTCGGTCCGCTCCTCCGCCCCCCCGTGGTGTGCACGCACGCCACCGACGCTGGACTCGTGGTCGCTCCGCTTACAGGGCGCGTGCCGCGCAACTTAATTTATGCACTGAACCGGCTGGATAACTCCGCCCCCCGGCCATCTCCGGTCTCAGGCTCAGCTCCTCCCACCATCCTCCGGCAACAAACCAGGCCATTAACTCCTGCCCTATCACATAGGGCTCCTGGGCGCGCCTCTGCTCTGCCCCTTCCTCCCATTGGTCCTCCTCACTTTATAACCCCTGTGTTGCCTCTCCAACCTCGCTCTGCATAGTTCGCCTGCCTTGTGCTGTTACTCACTGTGCCCAGCTCTCTCTCTCAGTTCCAGCTTCGTTACCGAATCGGCTTGTCTTCCTCCCCTCTCTGGCTCTACGACCCCGGCTTCCACTCGACCACGCTTACCTCTCGGATCCCTTGAACTCGGCACCTGGACCTCCACTTCCCGGAATTCTGTTATCCTCGACCTCTGGCTTCGGACCTTACTACGGCACCTTCTCTACGCCCGGATCTGGCAAGTACTTTACCTACCCTGGTACCCCTGACCTTGTCCATACAACCAATCCACACTCCAAGCACGCTCTCACTACTGCGAGTGGTTACTCACTTTCCACCTCAGTATTGGGGGTTAGTCTGGTCTGCGGCAGAACAGCGTGACAGAGTGTTACGGGGCCCAACATGCAACAGAACAGGGTACTACAAACATCAAATTGCAGCTTTGCTTTTTGGATGCCACAGGAAACCCCGTTTGATGTCACGGGAACACCCCTTACAGGGCCATATCCCCACAGGCTTCCCCATCGTTCGTCTATGATCAGTGAGCGTAGAGAACACTGGGCACGATAAGAATTAGAATGTATTATTTCATTTACACTAAAAGTGTGTGTGTATACACAGAATACATGACCTGTCTGTGTTTCGACATGTACATACATATACTAAATATGTATATAGTTAACATATATATGTATGTATGTATGGATACATTTTGCTTTCTATTTGCTTTCTCCAATGTAAAACGTGAGTAATTCACAATCTTTTAGTTAGCCATAGATATGAAGTACTGTAGACCACTTTTTTTTATAAAGTATCTTTATATTAGGGTGTTTACAAATACATTTCATCATATTACATTTACATGTACATGGAACATCATATAATATACTACAGTATTGTCACATATATTTGTCCTCTTTTTCTCTCTAGAGCAACTGTTTAGAAAACTTCGGAGCTTGTCCTTTATTACTTTGTATATCAGGGTTCTCCACATTTTACCTAATTTCTTCGGCTTAATATCACATGTTGCAATACATATTTGCTAAACCCATTTTTATTTATTTTTTATTCTCAAACTTGGAACCAGTCTTGATCTAGTAGATCTTGACCATTTAACTCAAAACCTTGTTTCATAGCTTTTCTGTGACTCCCGCACTTTCGATTGATTATCATAGCTCCCCTATTTTGGTTGATCTTAATTATCCAAGGTTCAGTATTGGCAAATATCATGGGAAGGGGGTGTCTTACCCAGCTAACTTTCGTAACTTCCTTAATATATTGCTGGACCTGTGTCCATAACTCGTTAATTTCTTTGTATGTCCAGATACAGTGTTTGAGGTTAGCTTTAGGGAGGTTGCATTAAGGGGATTTTGTTGTCCGCTTCTATATTCGTTATTTGAGTTGACCACTTTTAAAGAGGCAATCCCTCCTAGGAGAAAAGTGTCCTAATAGCAGTGACATGTTAAAGGAGTTACACCCCTTTACTTTCGCAATTTAACTTTTTGGAGCGTCAGTCCAAACACTTTGTCCTGGGTGTTCTCCTTGTGCTGGACTGCATCAATCTTATACTGGTGAACTCCCCAGCTTCGGAAGCTATTTCTTACTAAATTTGACTTAGATGCAGTGCTATTTAAGTTCCCTTTGGGCGCGAGGAAACTGCTGATGAACAGAGCCCGCATGCGGACCGATTTGCGGTCCCCTGTGCCCAAAAGCCCAGTAATGCTGCCTGGCTGCCTTCGAGGGTAAATGCAGCAGTGATTCCAGCTTCTTAATGGGACTAATGCGTTAATCCTACCAGGCCGCCACCAGTCTAAGAGCTGCACAGAGAGATCAGAGAGAAGCAGCCCCTCTCTCTGTGTCTCCCCGCACAGCTCATACAGCAGATGGCATTATTTTTATTTTTAGTACATAGGATCCCCTGCTTCCCGAGGTACAGGCCTCCATATGAGGTGGCAGTATCTCCTGCAAGTTTAAATCTCCCGCGTCACGGCTTACGTGACCGGGACTTTTAAACAGCCCCAGATACCGGCACCCTATATGGGAGGCCTGTACATCGTTAAGCAAGGGGTCCCTGGACCTGAAATCAATGCGGTTCAGCTCAAGAGACCCCCTGCTTCAATCTTATATACTAAAAATAAACAAAGTAAAAGCAAAGCTTCATTACCTTAGTGGCTAACCGCTAAGGTAATGAAGAGGTTGTGACTGTGGTTATCTATACCCTCAATGGGGGCACAGATAACCACATTGGCAATCAATGGACATCATAGTTAATAAATTCCGGGCTGAAGGCTCCGGCAACTGCGGCACCGATTACCTCTTGACCCACGAAGCAATCATCCTCACTTGACCCACGAAGCAATGATCCTCAGCTTGCATTAAAATTAAACTAACCCAAAAACAGAAAAAACAATCCATGCCCGATTGGCACAAAAATAAATCGAGGTTGATGCGCAGAAGTTCAGAATCCTTTGTTGCTTGGAGAGAAGTCACAGGTGAATAGAACTTCTTTTCTTCTTTCTGGGAGGTGTTGACACCTCCTCCACTTGCTGTCAAATGAGATGTGACAGGCCTTGCATAAGGCCTGTGACGTCACTTTTGACAGACACATGGTACAGCCACCAATCGGATTGGTGATCAATTGGTCATTGGGCATCAATTGTGGCAGAGAATGGCTTCCCTACCAAACTTCTATAAGGCCTATTACGTCTCATTTGGCAGGAAGTGGAGGAGGTGTCAACACGTCCTGGAAAGAAGAAAAGAAGATCTACTGACCGGTGAATTCTCTCCAAGCGACGGAGGATCCTGGACTTATTTGTATCAACCTTAATTTATTTTTGTGCCATCGGGCATGGATTTTCTGTTTTTTGGATTTATTTTTTTATGATTGATTTTTTTATTTTGTGTGTTTATTTATTTTAGTGGAAGGTGTTGACCCCTTAATTACCATACCACCTTTACTAGATGTTGGTGCCACTGAGGAGGAGGATGACGACAATGGCCTTCATCCTGGCAGGGGTAAGTGCTACTTTTATTTACTATATTGATGCTTCATTGATTGCCAATGTGGGTATCTGTGCCCCCGTTGAGAGCAGACATCGTGACAATCAATGAATTATATGGCTATTGTTTGATTTCATTTTAATGGATACTGTATTTTATTGTAGTTTGTAATGTGTATTTTGTTAAGCTTCTCAATGGGCAAAAGTGCTATTAGCCATATCTGGCTAATAGGGCTATTGCTCATTACTGTTTGTGGTGGGGGTGGTGTTTGTTGGTACTGTAGTAGTGGTGGTGGGGGGGGTTGCTGATGGAGGTAGTTGCCCCTGGGGAGGGTGGTTAGTCCCTTCATTACCTCAGCAGTTAGCCACTAAGGTAATGAAGCTTTGCTTTTAGTATATTTTTATTTTTAGTACATAGGATTGAAACAGGGGGTCTATGGAGCTGAACCGCATTGATTTCAGGTCCAGGGACCCACTGCTTCCCGAGGTACATGCCTCCATATAGGGTGCCGGCATCTGGAGTTGTTTATATGTCCCGGTCACGTGGGCTGTGACGCGGGAGATTCAAACTTGTAGGAGATACCAGCACCCCATATAAAGGCCTGTACCTCGGGAAGCAGGGGGTCCCTGGACCTGAAATCAACGCAGTTCAGCTCCAGAGATACCCTGCTTCAATACTATGTGCTCATAATAATAATACAAATAATGAGATCTGCTGGAAGAGCTGTGTGGGGAGACAGAGTGAGGGACCGCTTCTCTCTGATCTCTGCGCAGCTCTTACAGACTGGTGGCGGCCCGGTAGGATTAACACTACGCGCGTCCCATTCAGAATCGGGGATCCCTGCTGCGTTAATACTTCTGGGAACTTCCGTTTTCTGGGCCGTGATCGCTCTTGGCTGCACTTGGGCTGTGCTCCACCCGCTCCAAGTGCCGCACGGGGAAACTAGAATAGCGCCACATCTATATCCCATGATGCAAAAAAAATTGATCCTGCTAGTCAGTGAGGCAGTAATGTTGTCTCGTAGCCATTTTGGAAATGGGTTCTTTTCATCAACAAAAAAACATTTGTTCCTGCAGGAGAAACCCCTTTGTTGGTATACTTGGACTTTGTGGGTGATATTGTTGCTTCAAATTTGTGTTCTCCGTACAGTGTTGGTGAATCCTACAAACGTCTCTGCATGTAACCATGTATTATTTTGTTTTACTCTGTGCCCAGGACATACTTGAAAACGAGAGGTAACTCTCAATGTATTACTTCCTGGTAAAATATTTTATAAATAAATATCTTTGGACTTCCATAGTTAAACAGCTGCTCATATTGAGTGTTGTGTGAGATCGGGGAGGAATTTAGTAATTACTAGTTTCTTCAATAAGTTGTCCCACAATTGTACTGTTCTGATCAGATAATCTTTCTATAATGTTCCAACTTCCCAACCTTTTTGCTGTTTAATTGCGCTGATGATTTCCAAGATGTGAAAGTGATTTTAAGTTTGCATTCAGCTTCTGGGCATGAGTCGTTTTGCTTCTACCCAGAATGTTTCTTTTATCCATCAAATATCCATCTACTATGAAAATAGATATAGGATCCGCGCTCGTACTGTAACAAATGTGTATCTGAAATCCCCTTGCAGCCGTCAGCAGGAGTACTCCAGTGATTCCTATGTGAGAGCTCCCAAAGGAGGTCTCACAAACAAACATAGACTAGAAAAAGCAAAACACGCACTGAGGATCAGCTGGAATATACTTTGCATTTAAAAAGTCAGCTGGAAGGACAGCCTATTAAAACAATAACAAAAATACAAACAAAACGTACATAAGTGTACAATAAGGTGGTGTAAATAGATCATGAGATGCGGGATGAAAATGTTAAAAAAAATTATTTAACATTCTAATTTACACATAAGGTAGTTTATTAATTTAACTACTTTGGAAGTTGAGGATTCATCTTTCATGTATCTTGCACATTTATGCACTAATTTACTCTACACCTATTGTAATGTCTTTATTACAGAATTGCACTATTAATTTCAAGCAACAATTCTGCTTGATCGATTTCATTATTTATATAATACACTATAGTAATTGCTAATATTATATGTTTTCCCTACACCCATTTGTTCCATTTCCCCCATCCCCCCTTCCTTCCCCGTTTCCTACATTCCCCTTTCATTTAATTGTATGATTGTTATATTCCATTGGTCATTCACACACGTTTGTTTTATGTAGGCATATTTTTAGTTGCCATTTGAGTCGCTTTTAACTTATTGGTACAATTTCGATGTGATGCATTTCGATTGGATCCAAGGGGCTACAGTAGTAAAACACATGATTGTAACCTCTATACGTAACCCCTGATGAAGTGTGGAATGCGTAGGCCACGTGAGGTTGCTGATTGCGTACCCATTGGTGGCCTCACAGACCGGTTGAGAGAGGTTTGGAGTTGCATCTGACTTGCCGTGTTCGTGGTCAGGACCAACTGACTTGCTGCGCACAACGTCTTTTCATCTCCCTATCTGCGTACACCACTTTATTGTGCACTTCTGTAAGTTTTTGCTATTTTTTAAATTAATATGCTGTCCTTCCAGAGGACTTTTTAAATACAAAATATATTCCAACTGATCCTCAGTGCGCTTTTCCCTTTTCTCTTCCATCTGTTATGGGTTTGCTTCTGTGGGTCACTTTATTCAGATACATAACACACTTAGTTGTGCACATGACTTCACTTGCAGGTTCATCTGTGTTTATGAAGTGTACAATATTGGTGGACTACAGTGAGGATGTCTGCAGGAGTGATGCTTGGGAGCTAGAAGCTGATATTCTGGAGAACCCAGAGAAGCAAGGTAAGCCTTATACACAGTGCATTTCCTCTACAGCAGAAATACCCTAAGCCAGGAGTGGCCAACTCCAGTCCTCAAGGGCCACCAACAGATATTTTGTTAACTGTCCTTCTAGAAATAGTTTGTGGGAAGACCTCAGATTTTGCTGTGGAAAACGTGGTTCTTCAGTTCAATCAGAAAACGCCGCTTGCGAATGAAGCACTGAGCTCGGAAAAAACGGCAGAGCGAGGTATTGTTTAGATTGAGCTGTTTAGATGAGAAGTTTTGGGGGGACATTCAAAGCATCAATTCACATTGCTTGTTTGTTCCCAAGGGTTATAACAAAGGAGCCATTTGTTGCATCTTTTGATCAAAAAAAAAATTAAAGCCTGCTAACCAATTGGCAAAAAGGGAGAAAACATCTGGGTGTCAGTCTAAACGCCGCTCTCCACTGAACAGGCGGGGGAAATAACAAGACTTGTGCACTCTATTTTCCTTCATAAAGCTAAAGGAAGCTCGTTACTGGCATCTGCCAGTTTCTAATTGCATTGGCCACAGATAACATTATGCTTCATTCATTTAACCATTTAGGTACATTCACATATTTCACGAAGTTTAGTCCATAGGACAATAAGAAAAAGTATCTGCTGAAATGGAGTTTACCTTGATGGGGTTAACACGCTTAATCATTTTTTTGATCTAAACATACAACAAAATGACTCCTTTGTCATGTAGAATTTCACTAATAAATTGCAAGGCAATTGGAGAGGAGCGCAGGATTTCTGTATTTGTTTTCCATAAATGTATTGTATTGTATGTCTTTATTTATATAGCGCCATAAATGTACATAGCGCTTCACAGTAGTAATACATATCATATAAATAACAAATAATATAAATAACAGATCATGGGAATAAATGCTTCAGACATACTGTAAAAGTAACATTAAGGAAGGAGTCCCTGCTCCGAGGAGCTTACAATCTAATTGGTAGGTAGGGAGAACGTACAGAGACAGTAGGAGGGAATTCTAGTAAGTGCGTCTGCAGGGGGCCAAGCTTTATGTATCATGTGTCCATGATTATCCAGTGCTATTCATATGCTTCTTTAAGCAGATGTGTCTTAAGGTGAGTCTTAAAGGTGGATAGCGAGGGGGCTAGTCGGGTATTGAGGGGAAGGGCATTCCAGAGGTGTGGGGCAGAAAGTGAGAAAGGTTTAAGGCGGGAGAGAGCTTTAGATACAAAGGGGTTAGAAAGAAGACATTCTTGAGAAGAACGCAAGAGTCGGGACGGTGCATAGCGAGAAATTAGGGCTGAGATGTAAGGAGGGGCAGAAGAATGTAAAACTTTAAAAGTGAGCAGGAGAATTGAGTGTGAGATACGGGATTTAATCGGAAACAAGGAGAGGGATTTCAGGAGGAGAGATGCGGAGACAGATTTAGGAAAGAGTGCAGTGATTCTGGCAGCAGCGTTTAGGATAGATTGTAGGGGAGACAGGTGAGAGGCAGGAAGGCCGGACAGCAGGAGATTGCAGTAATCGAGACGTGAGAGAATGAGGGCCTGAGTCAGAGTTTTAGCAGTTGAGTAACAGAGGAAAGGGCGTATCTTTGTGATATTGCGGAGGAAAAACCGACAAGTTTTAGAAACGTTTTGAATATGAGAGGAGAATGAGAGAGAGGAATCAAGTGTGACCCCTAGGCAGCGTGCTTGGGCTACTGGGTGAATGATCGTATTTCCAATAGCAATGTGGAAGGAGGTAGTAGGGCCAGGTTTGGGAGGAAGTATAAGGAGCTCTGTTTTTGCCATGTTAAGTTTCAGTCGGTGGATGGCCATCCAGGATGATATTCCAGAGAGGCATTCAGAAACTTGTAAGGCCAATTCTAGGTGATAGTACAGAGCCCTGCTGACAGTAAGTATCTCAGTAAGTAGGGAGTCCCCTGAGTGGAAATGAATGCGGTTCAGCTGCATATACCCACACTTGAAGCAGTGTTTCTCACACCTTTCCTCTGGGCCCTCAGCCAGAACAGGCTTTTGAGACAACATCCAACATTCTATTCATATGCAAACCAAGTGCCGTGGTTATTCTTAAAACCTGGTGGGTCTGCTGGTCCTTGAGGAGAGGTTTGAGAACCACCAAGTTACAATAAGTGTGCTTGTTTTTGTTTGATATATACTGTATATATATATATAATTATTTTTTATGGCTATACAGTGCTGCCTGATTGCCGGCCAGAGGCTGCAGCTTCCCTGCTGTCCATGTGCAGAATGGAAGAGGTTCTCCCAATCGAGACTTCTGACTGTGAACACAAACAAGTTACTGAAAATGAGCCAGAAACTCCCGAACAGACAGTTAAGGAGGAGGAGCCTTGAAGCAGGATGGAGGATGTAACCCTAATTCACACCAAACTGCTGAAGCCAGAAATCAGGGGGAGCACACTGCTTGTTTGGTGTGGCCTGCCTCTCTTTATGTTCATAATGAGTGAAAGTTGTATAATGATTATATACATCATTCTCTGTAAGTCTTTGTAAGCACTCATAATGTTTTGTCTAATCGTATTACTCACAGCAGGTGACATTTATTTTTTCTAAATAGAGCACTTACAATACTATTATATTTTGTTTGGAATATAAAATAAGCGTAATCGTTACTTCACTAAAGTTGTACGGAATATTTTTGTAATGGTGTAAATTTAATTTCAACTGTTCCTTGCATGCTGTTTCTATTAGAAACATGATTTAAGCGAGGCGTGAAAGTACAGTAAAGGACTGAAAGTGGAGAACTTTGCATATAAATCAGATAAAAGTTATAGGTTGTTAAAAACATGGTTGTGTAGCATGTGGGGACTGTATGATGACTGGCCTGCTGGTGCAAAGGGTAACATATACTGTATGTTGCAAGGTGTAGGGCAGGAGTGGCCAATTTTTGTCCTCAAGGGCCACCAACAGGTATGGGTCTAAGTATTCCTACTTCAGCACAGGTGGCTCAATCGTTGACTGAGCCACCTGTGCTGAAGCAGGGATATCCTTAAAACGTGACCTGTTCGTGGCCCTTGAGGACTGGGGTTGGCCACCCCTGGTGTAGCGGCTTGCACATGGTGGGAAAGTAGCTTGAATTGTTCCTGATTTGTGCATTGGGTCATACGGACAAGGAAAGCCGCAGGGACTTGATGAGTGAAATAGATCATTATCCAAGGCTGAGGCCTTTTTTTGTTTGTTAGGAGCTGGGGAAACTTTGGAACTCCATCTAAACCCAACCTGCCACATTTAATAAACATGCAGAATTGTTGAAAGTAGGAACATGTGGATAATTGACCAGTGCAGAACAGCACACATTTAAGAGGGAGGATCCGGTCACAAGTACTGTTTTATATGTGGTGTGTATTTGAAGAAAAAGAAGAGTGGGAATACAGACAAGACCAATACTTTTTTTTTTGTTTGTTTCTTGAAACATTTTATTCTGTCCTCTAATACAGGGGTGCACAAACTGCGGGGCGCGAGATTCTCTGCAGGGGGCACGGCTTCTGGAGACGCGTCGCCATGGCAACGTGGCGTCAAATGACGCAGCGGGGGGTCATGTGATGCCGCGTTGCCATGGCAACGTGACGGCAGACCGCTGGAGCCAAGGTAAGGAGGGAGGAGCGTGAGCAGGGGAGGGGGGGAGAGCTGGCAGGGGGACACAGGGTGAAAAGAGTGTGCACCCCTGCTCTAATATCTCAAATTCAGGCATAGAAATGTACCATGTTAATACCACTCCCCCAACTAGTCAAAAGTTGAGATTTTATTTTTTATTTTTAGGATTACGGGATATAAAAGAAGGCTCATAGTGCAAACATTTGCTTATTCAAATTTTTTCCAAAACGTAATTACAATAATGCCAGCAATGCTGTCTCACAGGGGCTTTTCATTAGGCCACGGTTATAGTGCTGGCGACGGCGACCGATGACGTCGCCTGAGCTGCATTTCCGTTTTGAGCGACGCCGCTGGCTGCAAGGCCAACGTCGTCATAAAAGGGGCGGGCAGAGGCACGGAGAATCTCTCGATTGGCCACAAGGGGAGACCGTCGCTGCAAAAAATCAAATATCAGTGACTACCAAAGCGCTACTATAAGCGCACGCGACGGCGACAATGTATTTGTTTTGCCGCAAACGGCGCAGTCACGTCGCCGGCACTATAAGCGCAACCTTAGATTCTCGCACCGCCCCTTTTTTTGTTACCAGTACTTTCTGCTGACCTTTTCGCTCAGTTTGTATCTACATGGTGCACATTATAAATCTGTCCCCCCAATAAAATCTCAGGGCTTATGGCGCTGTTGCAGCATTAATGTTCATTCTGGTTGGGAGAACTGAATGACTGAGAGGTCACTTGTAGGCGTGTGGTTTTTAGCCAGGTAATAAGAGGAATATGGTTTCCAGCCTTCATATTATAGTGTCAAGTTTTATTTTCTACCCACACAGTAGATAACACACTCATTAAAAAGGATGAGGTTCTGTAGAGATTCCATTTGACGATGTCCTCAGAAGATATTCAGCAAAGTGAATTTTGGCACAAGTGTATATTAATATCGCATTTGAATAATCCCCACAATTATTGCTGGGACTGAATAAGCACCCTATATCCTACCACAGCTGATGCTCACTGTTGCAATTTCATTCATCAGCCACTTCCCGGCAAAGGTTTTCCTTCGTTAAACATCCAGTGCTGCTTTTTTTTCAGCCGTACAGTCGGGGATTTCTTGTAAACAACTCTCATAAATTGCAGTGTAACATGATGGTAATAGAGCAGAATCTAGCAGGCCACTCTAATACCAACATTAGATTATGCTAAAAATGTAGCAGCCCTGGTCTTTGTGACAGGCAGTGATTGTAATGTAGTGGTGAAAACTGCCCACTAGCAAAAAGAACTAGGAAGTCCAATTATACCCTGAGCTGGATGTAATTGATTTGAATGGAAGTGCACATTAAATATGCTATGTCTATGGCTTCTTGACAAATTAAACAGGGCTCATGTAGTAGTTAATGATGGTCTGGTAACATAAGTCATTGGCTGGTCATATGCCACTGCACATTTAATAAATTAAATAGAATAAAAGTTCTACACTAAAGAAAGGTTACATGATTAGGAGGCTCTGCACCCAAAAACAGCTGAAGAAATACTCCAGATCCAGTAAAAAAAAAAAATTATATATATTAGTAAAAGCAACAAAACTTCCCATCGCTCGTTGATACAAATATGAATTCATACTATAAAACAGACGGTAGTGGTTAATACAATGGACATTGCACGAGGTCATCTTCCAATAATTATTTATTTCTTGCGACGTATCATCCGACCACTTCAGCCTGCGATGTAGGTAGGGGAATGTTGGTACCAGGGATGACGAATTCCCCTTCTCCTTCTATGAGAGAGTCCCACTGGTTGAAATCCTTCTGGAGGCCTGGTTTGTAAAGAAAGAAACAATCTGAACAAACGGGATCAACCTTTTTCCGTGTG
Source organism: Ascaphus truei (assembly GCF_040206685.1). NCBI lineage: Eukaryota > Metazoa > Chordata > Amphibia > Anura > Ascaphidae > Ascaphus > Ascaphus truei. The sequence goes on along the minus strand of NC_134486.1, from coordinate 387,301,662 downwards.
TTTACACTCATGTTTAATGCCCTGATTAGATCTGCAGGTCCCTGTATTTTAAATGTTCTGTATTCTACCACTATAAACCCCCCGCATACAAAGTAGGTGCTATGTAAAATTAAATAATATTCATTTGTAATTTAAAAAGAAAAAGGGGAGGTATGGTTTGGAAAAGAAGAATAGAGCATAATTTGAACTTTGTTTTAAGTGCATTTGGAAGAGACTGCTACTTCACCAACAGCAGTTAATGTTAATAACACCCCCATGCTCCCCCATTCAATCATCCCACCTCTCCTGGACCAGCCAGCCAGTACAATACGACAAAGGATGTTATTCTCTAAACGCCTGTAGCTCTTGCTCAGGAGGTAATGGCCGACTGGTTTCTTCAAGGCTCAATAAGCCCAGATCATCTTAGGCCCAAATCCACCCTGCTCTGTTAAGTAACACCGCCTTAAGCGACTTTATCTTGTGAAGACTAATTGTGTCTCTTCAAAGAGCAATAACAAAGTTAATTCATGGTTTGTCCTGTAAAATGGCATAGTATTAACTATAATGGACTTTAGTTATCACATGCAAATGTGGCATTATCATGACAGTGAAAAATATTCACAAAAATCTGCGAAGGTTAACGTGGGGACTTAAAGCAGCATAACATGTAGCACTGCGTGATTTTATATTACAGTATTGAAATAGGGGGTCTCCAGAGCTGAACTGTGTTAATTTCAGCTCCCGGGACCCTCTGCATCCTGAAATACTGACCACCTGTAGGTGATGCCAGTATCTCTGTGAAGTTTAAATGTCCTGTTCACGTGGGCCAATAGGAAGCCGCAAGGAATAACATCATGGCTTCCTATTGGATATTTAAACACTGCCATTTCGTTAGGCACACAAGCTCCCTGGCTGCAGATACCGGCACCCCCTACGGAAGTAAGTATCCCTGGAAGCAGAGGGTCCCCAGAGCTGAAATGAACACAGTTCAGTTCCGGAGACCCCCTGCTTTAATCCTGTAATAAATGTAGACTTGCAATTACCCCCATCTGAACACTCATATAGAGTTTTTACAGGGCCTGGAAGGGTATAACACCAGTTAGGCATTAACTAACATATCATGATTTCCCCTCTTCTCTCAACTTGAGCTAAAGATCTATTTCAGGGTCTGTCTATATGTAATGCCAATACATTCTTTACATCACGTTGCTGAAGATAATGCAACGTACTAAAACAACGTGACGTTAAGCCCATTGTTCGGATGTTGTTTTTGCATGTAATTAGCTTTAACAGTTTGAGCGCCCAAGGACGTACTTACTGTCATGGGTTCTGGCACCCGGTGTGCCCCATGACATAGAAGCTACGTATCCACCCCGCAAAAATGATCGTTTTCTTAGGGGAGCGCAGAGGACGCGGTTAACAGAAGGGGGGATGACCCCTCCTGCCATCAGTGACAGAGTGATCAAGTCACGTGATCAGAGGGGCACATGAAGGGTGACGGATCCTATGCCAACTCAGAAAACGGAGCGTCTGTTTTCACGTCATATTATGAGTCCTGATTTAGCCTTAGTATCTCTCTACTAAGGGTGGCCAACTCTAGTCCTTAAGGGCTACCAACTGGTCAGGTTTTTAGGATATTCCTGCTTCCGCACAGGTGGCTCAATCAAAGACTCAGCCACCTGTGATGAAGCAGGGGCGGACTGGCCAGGGGGGGGAAAGGGGATATACTGTACACACACACACATCTGGTGTGCATGTTTATTGTGCTTCTGTATGTATTCAGAGCTTTTTCATTGTATAGTGTATGGCATGCATGTGTATATGGTGTTTGCGCATCTTTGTATGTTGCCTGGGTATAGTGCATGAACCTGGTGTGTGCGTACGTCCATGTATGATATGTGTATCTGGTGTGTGCATAAGTCTGCATATAGTGCGTGTACCTGGTGTGTGCGTGCATCTTTGTATGGTGTCTGTGTATGGTGCGTGGCTTTGGAGCGTAGCGTCTGTGTATGGTGCGTGGCTTTGGAGCGTAGCGTCTGTGTATGGTGTCTGTGTATGGTGCGTGGCATTGGAGCGTAGCGTCTGTGTATGGTGCGTGGCTTTGGAGCGTAACGTCTGTGAATGGTGTGTGGGCCGACTGATTCTTGAGCCGGTTGGATTTGACCCTCGGGCCAAAACTTGCCACCAAGCCCCTGAGCAGTGATATCCTGAAAACCTGTCCTGTTGGTATCCTTTGAGCACTAGAGTTGGCTACCCCGGCTCTACTGTATATACATTGAGCTTCTCACAGCATGCTTTTCTGAAAGATATCACTGAAACAGTACCCCAATCCAACCCTGACCACTTACCCAAGTGTCTTTGCAGAAAGGCTAATGTCACATTATTGATGATGTCCATACACACATAAGGATCAATTTCTCCTTTCAACTGAAATACTTTCCCTAGTAAATAACCAGTCAGGAATGTGAAGTCCGGGAAACTCTGATGCACAGCCCCCCTGCAAAGAAAGAAAATCCACAGCTCTGAAAAACTGCCGGGAAGAAATAAAAGAAGCAAACCTTCCAGAGACAAACGTCATTTAAAGGAAAAGTTACAACCACTAGACCCATATTTTATTGTGAAATTATTCTGTAGTTTTCTATATTTAATTATTCAGTTCCCTCCACAAAATTACGTACAATCAGGGCCCTGTGTGAACATATACAATATTGTGCGCAGACTTACAAATACATTCTTAGCACACACACTACAATCTATACATTCTTGCACACATATACATAGGCACACATTTAAACACGTATTAGTGGGGGCGGCTGCAGGATCCTAATAGATTTGCCTTAAATACTGTGTATTGAGAGCAAACGTTCCAGCTTAAATGTAAACAAATTGTGATTGTTCTCAGAATGAAAATCTACGATGGTTGTAAACGGTTTTCATTTAAAACTTATTTGTAAACAATATTTGGTATCTCGGGTCTCTCGGGCTGACTTTATACACATCGAATCCTTGAGCTCGAGATAATGCAACATGTAATGGTGATGTGTGAAGGCCAAGGCCTTTAAATGACTGGCCCCGAGACATGTTAACCCATTCAGTGACCTAATGACGTCCCAAAAAAGTGCAATCACTTTGACTGTGCCGTCACCTTATGACTTACACTTCATTGCCCCTTACTTGTTTTTTTAGAGGCTGTATGGGATCAGCGCTCCACGTCCCACACTGAAGGGAAGAGCGGTCACTTGATGTGGAAGTGCCGCAGGGTCCGTGGCCAAGGAGGTGGCATGACCCTTCGGCCCTGCAGGGGTTAATTATCATTGCAATGAGACTGGAAATCGGCAACAATGCAAAACGGATGGTAAATTGAGCTCGTTCCGTGCATCCAAATTAACGCGGGGTATAGATACTCGTCTACCTTTCTTTACACCAGTTATAAGATCAACACCAAGCCATCGGGGATTCACACTCCGGACAATCAATCTTGTGCCGATGCGTAGGCCTTCGCCAATTGTTTCCGCAACATGACTATAGCCCTGATTTTGTGTGTGTGTGCGTTGGGAGTCCAGAGAGAGTTAACGGAGGAAGAGATTCAATTTTAGGAAAGGTATGAAAGAGATCACAACCATTTACATACAGACATAATTTCTGTTTGGTTTTAGGGGAATTATGTTTTATAGTAGGATATGTGTGTGTGGGGTGCGGGGTCGAAAGTGGGTAAAAGATTCCCATTATACAATGCAGTGCATCGTTCTGCAGGGTGATTACTTACTTGATGGTCATCATCTTTCTCTCCACGGTGGACGAGTCCATTTGTTTCATTTGCAATATGCTCTCAAGCTCCTGGAAATTTTCCGAGTTAACAAACAACAGCGGCTGGTGGATGGCTGACAAAATGTCTTCTTTTAGGGGCAACATCCATGCGTCCAAAGCAACCCCACACCTAGAAACAGAGAAGAATGCTTGGGGGTTTCTGCTCAGCTCACGTCTGCAATGTTCTGCTCTGGGAAAGATGTCACTGGTGCCTTCAGATCAATCATTTCATACAAGTATCTTACCTATTGTAAAGGCCTCTGACAATGATGCGAATATGGCGTCTTTAATTATTTTCACACTAGATACACTACTGCCGTTTATGACCGGTCATTTTTCAACCGAGTCACTGATTGAGCCACCTGTGCTGAAGCAGGGATATCTTTAAAACCTGACCTGTTGGTGGCCCTTGAGGACTGGAGTTGCCCACCCTTGAATTAACCTATTAAACATGTCACTGCCATAAGTTCACTTTGGTACTAAGAGGACCTGCTCCTTTCTGACCTATTCACTGGAATGTGCATTGCATCATAAAGCAAATCTGGGTCTATGCATCCAATGAAATACTTGAATGAAACGGCTTACCTAAACCGTGAATCTCTGCCGAGAGCTTTGATTGCTGTAGCGCCACCAAAAGAATGGCCAACAGCGGCTATTCTGCTGACGTCAATGGAGTCCTTAAAGCAAGAAGGTAAAGTTACATAGTAGATGAGGTTGAAAAGAGACATGCGTCCATCAAGTTCAACCTATGCTAAATTTAGACAACAGATACTTTATCCTATATCTATACTTACTTATTGATCCAGAGGAAGGCAAACAAAAAAACCCAGCAACAATCATCTCATAAAGGGAAAAATAAATTCCTTCCTGACTCCAAGAATTGGCCATCAGATTACTCCCTGAATCAACATCCTTCCCATGTTTACTTATTAGGAATATCCCTGTATACCTTTCCTTTCTAAAAAGATGCCCAACCTTTTTTTGAACAAATCTATTGTATCTGCCATCAGTGTCCATGGGTAATGAATTCCACATTATACTGTAGTTAAAGTGTTACAGTACGTCTGCAACGGTAATTAATCCTAGAAAGCCGACCACTTCTATAGAGGATCCACATGTCACTACAAACACTGGATTGTTATAAGGTTTAGATCGATCACTGGGATTTCTCTACATGTATGAAGAAATCATTACTCCCCCTCAAGCTCCTTGGAAGTGCTGTTGGGGAGGCGTTGGGCCTTTAGAAGGAATACATTTTGTTTTTACAAGTTTATAGGTCTAAAATGTTAGCATACCTGTTCTGGAGCATCACTGCAGCAGAATGCTCACTTCTCATCCACCATGCTGGTGTATTAGTTTCATCCTTTCTTATCAAGATTATGGATTACTCACTAATTTGGTGAGTAGGTTAGTTTAAACATCTCCTTTATTACCATTCCATGACATATATATATACACACACACCTCAATCGGTCCTCTTTAACCTTAGTGAGATTAATGAATGAAATGTCTGTAAATATAACGTGTAATGATTTATTGTCACTATAAGTCTGTGCCAAGGACATATACTTGAAACGAGAGCTAACTCTCATTATAGTAATATAAGGCAGGGGGAGCTCCAGGCTACTGTACATACCTGTAACAAACTCCAGTCAAAGTTTAAAGGTAATGCATTGGTTACTCGTTTTCCAGCATTGATGTCAAGCATAAGATCTAGGGCTCTTACAAATTCATACGCTCTCTGCTGAACCTAAACAGGAGTAAAACAGGTTCAGTAATTAATGCTGGGAACAGCAGACAGGCCAGGATTCACTAAGCCGTGATGCTATATATCTCACCCCAACCCAGCATTAACCAACATTCACGTCAATGGTAAGATCAGGGAGCAATACCCCTCATGCCGGCTTGGTGGATTCCAGCCATACTGCATTTGGCTCACACACTTATTATTTGACAAGGTTCCAGCCCAGCATGCAGCGACTTGCAGTGTAATCATATCGATAAGGAATGAGGCAGCCCAGGTACAGAACTGGCATAACCAGATACAAATGTAAAACAGTTGGCGTTATCTGAATCAACTCAGGGAAAGTTTGCTTTGCTTCACTGCACTATTTTTTTGCTTAAACTTATGAAGTGTAAAAAGCTTTTTAAATCAAGCTTCTTATACACTGGCGACACACTTTATTCGAGCTCGGCTAGTCCCACGAATTCGGGTATACCCGGGTGTATTGAGGTTTGTGACTGTTTTCTGCCCGAGTGCATTGAGGTATTTTCCATGCAGGGATTGAAGCATTTTATTCCCGCTGGCTGCAATACTGCACAGTATATATATATATACTGCATTACAATTCATGAATTTATGCCATCTGGTAGACACGCGAAGCATTGCAGCCTATTAAATCCTAATCATTATCATTTAACAGATCAGCCGCCCGTCAGCCAGGCATGAACCCAGGCTGGGAAGGCAAACGCAACGGGGCTTGTCAGAGGTGAGGAGCGGCGCATTCCAGGTATCTGCCAGGTACATACTGGGTATTTGCTCGAATAAAGTGTGTCGGTGCAGTACCTGCAGACTGCTAGCCACATAGGTTAATGTCACCTGTGTTGAGGTTAAGGTCACCTGTGTTGATTGTGAGCCCAGAGGCCTAACCCACCTCAAACTTGGAGGAGTTGTTAACACAAATGAATAAGGAAAGAATTATACACGTACTGTAGATCCTTCTTCAATATACTGTAACAATTCTAAACTGGTTCATTTAAATAGCAGCTCATGCCTTCTACACAGAGCCCGGCCGACAGGCAAGGAGAGCTCGGATAACTCTGCCTCTGGCGTTAAACAACTCACAGCAAAGCGTGCGCAGGTCTGAGCCAGGCCTTTGATATTCAAGTGCTAGCTATAACCATCAAGCAATCCCTGCAGCTACCACTGGATGTCACAAGTTTGTTAATGGACCTTTCAAAGAAACAGAAATGGTCAGCACCAGATAACGACCACCTGGCCCATCTACTGTATGTCAATGTCCCCACTTGTTTGGAAAAGGCAGACATAAATTTGATCCCTGAAGTTTTTTTCTCTCTCCATATTTTGGGTGCTCTTGTTATCCCAAGCTGTTTTGAATTCAACTGTACTAAACCCATCACCCCTGCTGGGGATCTGGTTCCATGGACCCACCACCCTTTCAGTGAAGTAGCATTTCATATACCCCCTGAGCCTTACATCTCTTTTTGTTCTAGCAATCTGCTCTCTCAGCCGCTTCTATCCTGTACCTTACTGAAAACCTAGCTTCGGGGTTTACCACTAGTCTATAACGTGGTATTAACAGCCCTGCTGCTAATTCATTTCTCTATACAAACTCCACCATCACTTTCTTACATCGTTGCCTACTTTTAGGTCAACTGATATTATGATTGCCGGCGGTGCTTTCCCTCGGTGGTGGTTTTACGGTAGTATCCTCCGTAATCATCTATTCTACCTCTGAGTTTTTGTAGGGATATAGGGCCCTCCCTTAAAGCAGAATCTGTGGGGTTATGTATAATGCTCCCCTTTTTAAAGCAAAAACAGAGAAGAATAAAATAGAAGAAAGATGCGGCTCTCCACAAGTATATAAAGCGGAGACAGGGGGACTACCATAAAACATTGTTTCGCGCTGTGAAGGTGCTTTATCAAACTGCACCTTGCGAAACGCATAGGTGGTCCTATTTGTGTACCTTTGTCATGACCAATAAAAAATGTTTTATGGTAGTCCCCCTTTCTCCGCTTTATATACTTGTGGTGCGCCACATCTTTCTTCTATTGTTTTGCTATCACCATTACTTTGCGGATTCGCACACTGGAGGGTCTGCCTTGGATGGATGACAATTTCTACTAACCATTCTACTCATCACAGCAAATGAGTATTTGAGGTTCTACAATATACTCTAAAAGGGCAATATGGATTATTTTAAATGTCTGGAAGAAATATATGACGCCGTTTTTCCTGGCTGCTGCGTCTTTCCAAGGTTGAAGGAACCAGGTAGGCCCTATCTTCTGTTTTTTTTTTGACAAGCCACTAGTATACATATGCAGATGACCCTCATATGGGAGACCTCCCATTTTTGCTTTGATATCTAAGAAAATCGTGTTTATGTTTATGTACACTGTATGAGCACCACCTTCCTTTCTTGACTATTTCTACTTGCTCCCTTTTTTAGACACATACATGTCATACATTTCTAACCATCTGTATTTCAGCCTCTGCGTGACACACACACAACTTGTTTTTACCTTTTACATTCAGAAAGGCTTATGCCACTTTCCTTGTGCTGCTCTACAGTGCATCGGGGTATGTGCCATCTGCTCTACAGTGCATCAGGGTATGTGCCATCTGCTCTACAGTGCAGCGGGGTATGTGCCATCTGCTCTACAGTGCATCGGGGTATGTACTGTCCGCTCTACAGTGCATCAGGGTATGTGCAGCCTGTTCTACAGTGCATCAGGGTATGTGCCGTCTGTCCTACAGTGCATCAGGGTATGTGCCGTCTGCTCTACAGTGCATCAGGGTATGTGCCGCCTGCTCTACAGTGCCACAGGGAATGTACTATCTGCTATACAGTGCATCAGTGTATACAGTATTCTATCTGCTCTACAGTGCATCAGGGTATACAGTACTGTATTCTATCGGCTATTCAGTGCATCGGGTATGTGCTATCTGCTATACAGTGTATCGGGGTATACAGTATTCTATTCAGTGCATCGGGGTATGTGCTATCTGCTCAGGGTATGATTTGGCGATTGTCAAAAGAGGGAGTTAGTTATTGGGATGTAAAAAGTGTAGCATTTCTCTGGCACTTTTGCCTTTTCCTGAGCTTAACATAAAAACAGGTCTGAGATGACATCAGCTTCCCTGGTTAACAATCTGTGACAACTAGCAGAATGCTATTTCTCATCATACGTCACAAAGCTTTTGTCTTGTTACATGGGCATCTGGCTGCGAGATGACTAGTTGTTAAAACCTGCCCTTTTTCAGCATTTCTAGGTTACATTCCTTCATTACGAGAGCACAGTTTCACGGTGAGTACCTGTTCAAAGCGGAGAGGATACTCCTGTTCAGGTGGTTTTAGTGTTCTGTTATAGAGCCACACCTCTTCCAAAAGTCCGCAATCCTGCTCACAGGCGTCGGATGGGGACTTCTCTCGGAAATAATACGTTGCTGAGGCGGATGCATCTCTGCAATAGAGAATTATTCCATATGACCCTTTTGCTCGTCTAGCCTTCTGTTTTGCAATGTCTCTTATTTTGAGTATCAATATGTAGATCTAAGACAAATACAGGCATACCTCGGTTTAAGGACACTCACTTTAAGTACACTCGCGACTAAGTACATATCGCTCAATAGGCAAACGCCAGCTCATGCATGTGCCTGTCATCACGTCCTGAACAGCAATACCGGCTCCCTACCTGTACCGCAGCTGTGCGCAAGCGGGGAGACTATAGAGCCTGTTACACATGCGTTATTTACATCAGTTATGCACGTATATGATGATTGCAGTACAGTACATGCATCGATAAGTTAAAAAAAGGTAGTGCTTCACTTTAAGTACATTCTCACTTTACATACATGCTCCGGTCCCATTGCGTATGTTAATGTGGGGTATGCCTGTAATTATTATTATTTTGCACCTTCTTGACTGTGAGGCCTACACTAAATGTGTTGCGTCTCTTCTAGCATCAAGAGGGTTAAGTGGTTTAATCAAAGCTAAATTGAGCCTATCTGGACAAGATGAGCCTGAAACCTGTTACTTATTGTGGTTCTCAAATAGACGCCCAGAGATGAATAATCTTGCAGGTGATGAGGTTTTCTAGAAGTCTTGCCTGCTCTAACCCAGACCAGATCAGCAATCCTTCTGCTGGTACTCTGGATGTGCAGAGGGGTTACTTCTAGAGGCTGCCACAGACCGTTCACAAGGCCAGATACCGTGCTTCTTATTTACGATCTCCAAGTGCCCGAGTAAATTACATTTACGCTTTGAGTAAAAGAAATTTACCTATAGTGGACTCTGCTGAAAACAGTTTATGGGAATGATGGAGAACTTTACTTTGTGATCATTTTTGACATTTGTAAAACATATATATATTTTTTACACTTGCTGTGTGTTAATAAATACATTGAAAAGCTGATGAAAATAGTTGTTAGATAATTAATAAAAGTTAATAAGATATTAGTATATTAGTATATTAGGTAATCTACAGTTAAATAGAAAACATATGTCAGCTAGGGCCGCTCAAACACCTATGTGGTGAGTACAGCTTTAAAACACATGTTCACATAAAATCAATTTCACATTAAATACGCATAAGTATAAATAAATAAAAACCATAGAGATTAAAAAGTCCAATCTTGAGGGTGCTGCTATCTTCAGCATGAGGGCTCGTCCAGGGTGGTGCTGAGCAGGCATGCGCGCTCACGCTGGACACGTTGCGACAATGCACGTGGCCTGTGTGAGCGGGGGGGGCGCGCCTGCTCGGCGCTCAGCCGCTTGACGAGCAAGCAAATTTGATTTTGCTGCTCGCAAGCGCGTCACGTGAGTGGTTCGTCCAATGAGGGCGGACCAGCTCCGTGACGTCGGGACCGCGCCCCCAGAAGCGCGCGCACCTAGCCGGCCAGGAAAAGCATGGCCGGGAAGGGCGCAGCACCAGCGCGCCCGTTTCCTACCTGGACGAGTCCTGAAGCAACCAAGGTGTTCCACAAGTACACTATCTATACTATAATTCTAAGTTGGATTCCGTCTGTTTGTTTGTATATCAGAAACATCGAAATCACACAAACGGCACCACGTACTGTAGCACAGCAAAACTTTCACTGTACATTTTGCTGCGGAGATGTAGGTCAACGCACCTATTTTGAGCTTCCAATGTCACTCACCCCCCAAATAATGGACATTCTAAATTTCACTCGACTGTCCATGTCCAGCAAATCTGTTACAGCAGAAGCAGGGGGCGTGGCTACTAAGGGAGGGGGCGTGTCCTTGCCTGGTTCGGGCTGTGTGTGTCAGTGATTCTCAACCGGGGCTCCGCGGAACCCTGGGTCTCTGTGGAGCAGTCCCAGGGGTTCCGCCTGGCCGCCCGCACTCACTGCTGCCCCTGGCTCTCCCCCCTCGTCTCTACTAGGAGCCCGCATGCAGTCCTCGCTGCCTCAAGCCTCCTGCTGCCTGAGGTATGGGATGGGAGATCTTGGCCTGTGAGCTACTGTACGAGGGGGGGGGGAGAGGGGGATCCGAGGTGTCGGCGGAGAGCTGCTGTTTCTTCTGTAATCTTTGCTTGTGAGCTACGGGAGGGGGGAGAAGCTGCTTCTTCTGTAAACGTTGTATGTGTGTGACAGTGTGTGTGTGTGACTGTGTGTGTGTGTGTGTGACAGTGTGTGTGTGACAGTGTGTGTGACTGTGTGCGTGTGTGTATCACACAGTGTGTGACAGACAGTGTGTGTGTGTGACGTGTGTGTGTGTGTCTGTGTGTGTATCAGACAGTGTGTGACATGTGTGACAGACAGTGTGTGACATGTGTGTGACAGACAGTGTGTGTGTGTGTGTGTGTGTGTGTGTGTGTGTGTGTGTGTGTGTGTGTGTGTGTGTGTGTGTGTGTGTGTGTGTGTGTGTGTGTGTGTGTGTGTGTGTGTGTGTGTGTGTGTGTGTGACAGACTGTGTATGTGTGACTGTGTGTGTGTGTGTGACATGTGATTGTGTGTGACATGTGAGTGTGTGTGTGTGAGAGAGAGAGAGAGTGTGTGTGGGGAGGGGGAGGGGGAGGGAGAGAGGGGGGGAAAGGATGGGCGAGGAGGAGAGGAGGGGGAGGAGGAGAGAGAGGGGAGGGGAAGGAAGGGAGAGGAGAGAGAAGGAGGGAGGGAGAGAGGGAGAGGAGAGAGAAGGGGAGAGGAGAGAGGAGGGGGAGTGCAGAGAGGAGAACGGAGAAAGGGAGATGAGAGAGGAGGGAGAGAGGGGGAGGGAGAGAAAGATCGATCCGTGGGGGGTGATGTGAGATTGGGGGGTGGGAGGGGTGACGTTTAAACCAAAATCATTACAAAATATATACACATTGTTTATTCAAAAAGTATGAGTTAGTTATTATTTATTACCCCTACTGCTTTACACGTCTATTTTGTGATTTACCCCTGTCGAAAATGTGTCATCCAGATAGGGGTTCCCCAAAATTTAACGAAATACTTAAAGCGGGGTGGGGGGGACATGAGGTGGCAGCGGGGGGAGATGTACCAATGGGGGGGGGGTGCGAAAATGTGCCGCCAGCGAGGGGAGATGTACCAACGGGGGGGCGGGGAGATGTGCCGGCAGCGAGGGGACATGCCACAGCAGCGAGAGGAGATGTGCCGCCAGCGGGGGGGAGGGGGTGGAGTGAGGGGGGGCGGGGACATGTTCCGGCAGCGGGGACACACACACACACACACACACACACAGACACACGCAATATAAACACACACAGAGACAAATCTCACCCCGCACTACATCCAGCAGCAGGGAGGGGATGAGGGGGGGCCCGGGGAGGTGTGCTGACAGCAGGGAGGGGGGGGGGGCGGGAGGGGGGGGCGGGGACATGTATTCAATATTGCATTCCTCGGGCGAAGCCGGGCACAAAAGCTAGTAGAATGATAAAAAAAAGCAGCAAGAAAATAGTGCAGTATTAAAAGCTTTACTTGGCACAAGAGTAATAAATGCACTTACAAGATCGTTGTGCATAAAGAGAAGAAGGTATAGTTGTTACTGTGGTCCAGGAGTAGTGTATGGAGTCCCTTGTTCCTGCTGGCGCGTCCGCCCGACTGATCCGTCCGGTGGAACCTCAGGTCTCCTTGTGCTTCCTCTCCACGATCTTGTAAGTGCATTTTTTTACTCTTGTGCCAAGTAAAGCTTTCAATACTGCACTATGAGGTGTGGGCTTTTCTGCTTTTTTATCTTTCTGTAGTGTACTTGTGGAACGCCTGGGTTGCTACATACTGAAGATAGCAGCACCCTCAAGATCGCTTTTCTGCCTTTTAATCCTACAGTACTTTGCTGCATTGTTGATGCTGCTTCTCTTTGTGTAAGTACAACTACATGAATTACTGCACATGTAATATCTGCACTTACACTAGTAGCAAGCGAATGGGGTTATATAGGTATGATGTCACCTTTTTGGTTGCTGCTTGGTAAATCAGTGTTTAAAAGAAGTAGGTTTTCAATATGAATATTTAATTACCTCCAGTCCCAAAAGAGCCTCTGCAATGTGTTACTCGGCTGCCTAGTACCTTATACCAGGGGTGCGCAAACTTCTTGATCTGCACCCCCGTGCCAGGCAGCCGCAGCGTTCGCGCCCCCCCTCTCCAAGGACTCTGCGCCAAAGGACGTTGCGGGTCATGTGATGTCATGGCGACGCATCACATGACCCGAGGCGTCATTTGACGCCGCGTTGCCATGGCGACGTGTCGCTGAAGACCCGGCAGAGAGCAGGGAAGGGAGTTACAGAAGCCTCACGCCTCCCCCGGCATTTCATTTAAATGCCGTTGGGGAAGAACGCGGGGCCTCTGTAACCACCATGCCCCCCCTAGAAATTCTCGCGCCCTCCTGCCCCCAGTTTGGGCACCGCTGTCTTATACATACCTGTGTTCAACAGCAGCAACTATAAAGCCTTGCGATGCCAGCCCAATGCAGGTAGCAGAATACAGGGTCCTGTAGAAAATGGTTTCATTTTAATTCCACATGGAAAATATGATCAGGATAAATTCTACTTAGCAAGCAAAGAAGGGTGGGGAGCCATGCTGGTCCTTTCTACCATGTAGCAACAAAGGAGGGAAAGGGAGTAGGGGGTTTGATACCTTTTATTTGACCAACAAGTAGTTGATATATTGTTACAAGCTTTCGAACCTCTTAGGGTCTCATTGGGTATGGCAGAAATACAGACAAAATGTTATATACAGTGCTTGTAAGAGAGATATCTGGTTGCATGAGCCTCTGGCAGATGCATCTTTGCAGTGAATATCATTAACAACCAGGAAAGTACCCCCGCCCCCTCTTCATTCAAGTTGGTAACGTTAGGTAAGGTCTTAGGCCTAAAGAGCTTACAATGCTTAGTACTTAGAACATCTTCTTGCAGCCGACTCAAATGTGAAAAGTTGGGAGGTGTACAGGTGACAGTCAGTAAAGCAGGATTTACATTACAATAGGTGTCCCCTCTATGGAGGGGCATTATATAGGGTGACCAGTCGTCCCGGTTTTGCCGGGACAGTCCTGGTTTTTCGTGTGCTGTCCCGGTTGCTGGTCCGTCCCGGAAATGTCCCGGGTTTTCCCTCCATGTTCCCGTTTTTTTAAATGTGTTGGCGGTTGTGCGCGGGGGCGGCGGTGCGGAGAATTTAGCAGCCCGGCCGGTGATACCCGACACTCTGGCCCTCCCTCCGGCACCCGATACCCCCTTCCTCCAGCTCCCCATCCCCGGCTCGCTCTCCATCCCCCCAGAGCCCGCTGCACTTCCTGTGCCTGCTGCTAGTGAGCGCGGGCCGCAGGGGATTGGTCAAGATAGGAGAAAGCCGGGGGCAGGACTTTGGCTCCCCCAGCTTTCCCTCCCCCTGCACTCTGGCCCTCCCTCCGGCACCCTGGCTCTCCCTCCTTCTGGCACCCGGTCCCCGGCTCGCACTCCCCCTCCCCAGACTCTCACTCCCCCCCCCGGCTCTCCCTCCCGGCTTTCCCTCCCTCCGACAACCCGGTCCCCGGCTCATCTCCATACCCCCAGAGCCCGCTCACGGCACTTCCTGTGCCTGCTGCTACTGAGCGCGTACCTCAGTCTGCCGCCTCTGCTGCACCCGCAGCCGCCTGAGGTAGGCTTATGGGGGGAGAGATGGAAGTTGTAGGGGGGGAGGGGGAAGAGAGATGGAAGATGTAGGGGGGGGAGAGAGATGGAAGATGTAGGGGGGGAGAGAGATGGATGATGTAGGGGGGGGAGAGAGATGGAAGATGTAGGGGGGGAGAGAGATGGAAGATGTAGGATTATAGCCAGGTGTTCTCCCAGATTAAGACCTCAGCTGCACTATACATTGAGACTGACAGGCTCCTTAAAAAATGCACTTTTAACCATTTGAGTGTACCAAGACATATGCCGCATGTCAAAGGCTGGGACTCTCGGGGCCCTATGACATACATCATGCTTGAAATGCTCGTTTTCTAGGGGGAGATTCCGTTCTGGAGCATTTCATATCCGGAGATGCCCGCCTGCGACCAGTACACAAAGCAATCAAAGGGTTAAACAAGAAGGACCTTAACTAAGATGGCTACCAGGCAGCTGGGAGAAAGCCAACCAGTAACTGTGACACCACCATGGAGACATCCTCACCAAGATGGTCGCTAGGAGAGGCAATTAGTAATTGTGACACCCTTTTGGCCTGGATAGAAAAGGTTTGCAAGGAGGTGAAGGGGATGCGGGTAAACAGAATTTTAACAATATAATGTGAATATCGGGATACAGACTTATTACAAACAATCTTTGTTAGATTTATCTCAAATGTAATCATACAAATGTAAGGGGGTCACCCCCGGTTCCCCTGATCTTCCTTTGCCCCCTGCCTTACCCCTGTGGCAGTGGGGGAAGGGGACGGTGACTTCGACTTCTCCCGGCGGGCACCGCCATCTTGGTTGCGGGGCTAGGTTTGCGCAATGCGCAGAGGTTGGTCAGGGTAGCGGTGGCCATCGCCAGTGTGCCGGAGCTCTGGGAGGTTGCACAGGCGCAGTTAAGCGTAGCGGTGGCCATTACAGCGTCGCACATGCGCAGTAAAGATCGCGCACGCGGTCCCCATAGGAAAGAGCTGTGCCAAGGACTACAATTCCCAGCAGCCTCTGGGGACTGCACTTTCACCCTGGTCACAGGCAGCATTGAAGCCAATAGAGCTGGCAGACTCTCATGCTGCAGAAAAGATACAATGTTGTGTGCAGACAGGGTTTTGTCAGTTGGATCCAGGAAGAGATTGGGGAAGGTAGTGTACACAGAGCAGGGCTCTGCTGTACTAGGCCAGAGAAACCCCAGGCCCCAGGTAGGCCCCACTCCCCACTAGGTTAGTGGGTAATTAATAAGGGACGGCCCCAGGTTAGGGACCCTGCCCTTAGGTTCGTGTGTGTGTGCGTCTTGTCAGTGTCACGGCTGTCAGTGCTGTGAGTGCTGACAAGAGGGCATCGTGTGTGTGTGCAGCACGTTCGCTGCAGGCACCAAGTAAGTTGCAGTGCGTTGCTGCAGGAGTTGTGAGTATCCATTAGGAGTCAGGACCGGGAAGAGCTAGGGGAATGGATTAGGCCAGTAACCCCCTAGGCCCCAGATAGGTCTTCACTCCCCAGCTTGTGGTGCTACAGGGACAGGCCCTAGGTTAGGGACCCTGTCACAGTAGTACTAGTGTTAGATAGGGACACAGTGGACACTGCGCTCCCAGAGAACAGACTTGGGCTCAAGTCTGTGCCCACAGAGACAGAGACTATCTCCAGGGTGGGATTGCCCCTTGCGGACCCATGCAAGGAAACATCGGATCAGACGGGATCACCAAGCGGCAGATCCTTTTCGAAGTCGCTTGCAGGCCCGAGTGCAGGAGCGCTCGGCAGGTATCGTCCATAAGTGCACCAACGTATTCTAACATATCACAACTACACATAGTGGCAGCGCTGACCACGGGACAAGGGAGTTGGGCTGTGGACCCAGTGTGGGGATATACGGTGACTGTGGAGTTACTCTGTTAGTAGTGTATGTTATAAGAGTGTGTTATTGCCTGCATATATATTCTGCGCTACAGTAAACTGGTTATATACATCCCTGAGTACGTGGTTATTGTATATGCGTGTCCTGTGTAGGCAACCTTCTACATCTCTAGAACCCTACACAGGTGGAGGCGCTGAAACCGAGAATGTTCCAGAGGATTCACCCCAGGCTCTCACTGGCAGAGGCTCAGACCTCCTGTGAGCCTGACAGGTATAACACACCACACCTGGTAACATATAGGTTCCCCCCACATTCACTGTATCTGCGATTGGGGGTGGGGGAATACCCGTTACATTTGGAGGTGCTGCTGAGATCAGACCTGGGGTGCCCTATTCTATTTTTGTGTCAAATTGTCCAATTTATTTTTCACTATGGTTGTGCTGTCAAGGCGGGAGGTCCTTTACTGGAGCTTTATGCAAAATCATGACCCCCACCGTGTGGTGTCCGTAGGAGGCCTTCCCGCACTTATACCCGTCATGGAGGTCCGGGCTCATATGCGTAAACTTCCTGGGTGGTCCTACGCATGTGTTAGAGGTGAAAAACAAGACCCCACGTCCAGGTGGAAAACGATACTTTTCGTGGTAACCTTCACTGACGATATATGCCTGTCAGAGGCACCGTCCACACTGTTTATGTCAGGGGGCCCATCTGAGGGTTACCCTTTAGTCTACGGTGACCCAATAAAATGGTGTGTCCCGCCAAAGCAGGAAAGAGCATGTGCTGCTGACTACCAGCCTGCACTCAATTGTGTGGCAAAAATCTGTCCGGGACTAGCGGGAAAACCAGAGCCCCTCCCCCGCAATGTGAGTGACTCAGTGCAGAGCCAGAAACAATCCTTGAAAGAGTGTGCCATCCCTCCTTTAAATTCCACCAGGGGGAGCAAGCGCAGTGAGCCTCAACCAGTAACTGCTGTCTCCACTGAGGAAAGTACAGGATGCCGTGTACCACATCCTCAGTTGTATGGTGTTTGGCCAGTAGAAGGACTGTGTGTAACGTTTCTTTTGTGCCCGTGCTTACAGAAAGACCTTAAACTCTGTGGTGGTATGAATTTTGAGCTCTATCAGCTACCAGGAGGGGTTCAGACAGTGAGATTGGAAGGAAAAGGGTACGTCAGAGGCCTATGCCCCAAGTGTGACTTTCCAGATGGTGACTTGAGCTGGGGGCCCAAGTGTGCCTGCTGCGGGGCCCAGTTCCTGACGCCCATGCTGCTGCGGCCTACAGAACCCGCAGAGGAAGAGGCTACTGACCTCTCTACTGGGGTGATCGATGCTGTTGACCCATTTACCCCAGCTACGAAGGTTTCAGAGGGCCTGTGCACTCTAACCCCGGTTCTAGACTCGGTTCCACACTCAGAACCGCAAATTCCGGAATCACAGGGTAAGGTGTCTCTACCCCCACCCGCTCTTAGTGATTCCAGCAACCAACAACCAACTGTGGTGATGCGCCCGCCGGCGGCCAACATAAGTGAAGCTGGAGATAAAGAGACATTTATCCCATCTGCTGCGGATCCTGATATGTGCCCGTGTGCCCTACAACGGTCAGTCCGGCCTACTACGATGGTACCATCGGTCCTAGGCTGGGGATCAGTACCTAACGACAACCAGGGTGAGTTGACTGCCCCAGGGGTGTCGGGTGTGAGCTTCCAGGTGACCGCGGAGCACAGTAGCTCCTTAAGTCTGGTCACCAGGACGAGTGGCTCCACTCGGCATCGCGTCCTGGTGGAGGTGTCCCCATTAGCAGATAGCTGTCCAGTGGTGCAAGTGGACCAGTACCTACCGCCTATCGTCCAGGCAAAGAGAAAAGTCAGCCACATCGTGATGTCCCGTGAGGCACAGATGGTACCTGACAGTGTTCCAGATGAACCGGAACCCATCGCAAGACAGCGGAGTGGTGAGGAACCTCCTTACTCCCCACAGGCTCCGATGGAGGCGGCCGTGGAAAAGGCTTCCGACCTGAGTGTGAGCCCGTGCGCTCCGACCCAAATGCTCCCAGGATTGGGATCCAACGCTCCCGAGTTTTCAGAAAGTGAGTGGACAGCCCCAGAAGTGCGGGGACAGGTCCCAAGACAGCCGATGTGGTAACAGTCAGCATTAGAGATGACCTGCTGGCCATCATGAATCACCGCAGTGGTAAGGTATCAACCCTTTACCCCCTGCAGGATGAAACAGAGACTTTGAGTAAAGAGACATTGCTACTTGCTCGCTTCCCAGTGGGAGCCTCCCAAGTGCTTGGGGACAAGGACTGTGTTGTGAATGCCCCATTGAAATTTGCCTCCTCTAAGCGCAACACGGAGCGCTCTGTCCGCCATGTGGTGGACCGAGGAAAAGGTCAAGAGCTCCTCGCCTACCGCATCCCTGCCGCGGATGGCCAGGTAAAGGTCTGGCCAAGAGACACTGTGCTATTCTGTCCACCAGGGGGAGGAAGCAGTATGGAACCAGTGACTGTTGCACCTGAACGTGACTTCCAAGAAATTACCCAGGCGGAGGCTCACAAAAGTCAAAGTGAGGTACCCCCACATTATCAGTTAGGGGCACCCCACAATTGGTCTCAGCAAACAGCTAACACTCAGCTGGCCTCGGGTATTACTGTGTGTGATATGCCATGTATCAGTGATGTTACAGTCAACATGTTAAGTTGTACAGTTTATGCAATGCATTTTTATTGTGTAACTTTCTGTAATGTGATGCTGTTCTCCAAGCGGGCACGTTGGTATTTTCACCAGGGGGAGAGTGTAAGGGGGGTCACCCCTGGTTCCCCTGATCTTCCTTTGCCCCCTGCCTTACCCCTGTGGCAGTGGGGGAAGGGGACGTCGACTTCTCCCGACGGGCACCGCCATCTTGGTTGCGGCGTGAGGTTCGCGCAATGCACAGAGGTTGGTCAGGGTAGCGGTGGCCATCGCTAGTGTGCCGGAGCTCTGGGAGGTTGCGTAGGCGCAGTTAAGCATAGCGGTGGCCATTACAGCGTCGCACATGCGCAGCAAAGATCGCGCACGCGGTCCCCATAGGAAAGAGCTGTGCCAAGGACTACAATTCCCAGCAGCCTCTGGGGACTGCACTTTCACCCTGGTCACAGGCAGCATTGAAGCCAATAGAGCTGGCAGACTCTCATGCTGCAGAAAAGATACAATGTTGTGTGCAGACAGGGTTTTGTCAGTTGCATCCAGGAAGAGATTGGGGAAGGTAGTGTACACAGAGCAGGGCTCTGCTGTACTAGGCCAGAGAAATCCCAGGCCCCAGGTAGGCCCCACTCCCCACTAGGTTAGTGGGTAATTAATAAGGGACGGCCCCAGGTTAGGGACCCTGCCCTTAGGTTCGTGTGTGTGTGCGTCTTGTCAGTGTCACGGCTGTCAGTGCTGTGAGTGCTGACAAGAGGGCATCGTGTGTGTGTGTGCAGCACGTTCGCTGCAGGCACCAAGTAAGTTGCAGTGCGTTGCTGCAGGAGTTGTAAGTAGCCGTTAGGAGTCAGGACCGGGAAGAGCTAGGGGAACGGATTAGGCCAGTAACCCCCTAGGCCCCAGATAGGTCTTCACTCCCCAGCTTGTGGTGCTACAGGGACAGGCCCTAGGTTAGGGACCCTGTCACAGTAGTACTAGTGTTAGATAGGGACACAGCGGACGCTGCACTCCCAGAGAACAGACTTGGGCTCAAGTCTGTGCCCACAGAGACAGAGACTATCTCCAGGGTGGGATTGCTCGGCAGGTATCGTCCATAAGTGCACCAACGTATCCTAACATATCACAACTACACATAGTGGCAGCGCTGACCACGGGACAAGGGGGTTGGGCTGTGGACCCAGTGTGGGGATATACGGTGACTGTGGAGTTACTCTGTTAGTAGTGTATGTTATAAGAGTGTGTTATTGCCTGCATATATATTCTACGTTAAAGTAAACTGGTTATATACATCCCTGAGTACGTGGTTATTGTATATGCGTGTCCTGTGTAGGCAACCTTCTACATCCCTAGAACCCTACACAGGTGGAGGCGCTGAAACCGAGAACGTTCCAGAGGATTCACCCCAGGCTCTCACTGGCGGAGGCTCAGACCTCCTGTGAGCCTGACAGGTATAACGCACCACACCTGGTAACATATAGGTTCCCCCCACATTCACTGTATCTGCGATTGGGGGTGGGGGAATACACGTTACACAAAGGACCACTGATTTCATCAATTTAATTTCATGAAATCCTTACAAACGGATGTAGCCAGGTCCCCCAGGTTTGCCCTTACCTCTGCTGCGCTGGGAGAGTTAGGGCAGGTTGCAGAATGTGCAGGGAGTGCTCCGGTGCAGGGGAGGCTCCGCGGTAGCCCGATCGCTCAGGGCGCCGCCATTTTGGTACTCGTGCATGCGCAGTGAGTCCGAGAGGCGACGGCACTGGAAAAGAGTTTGCACATGCGCAGTGGGTGGCTGCGGTAGCGCGCGAAGCACAGACCAACCAAAGGAAGTCTAGAGCAGGGGACTACAAGCCCCATGAGCCTCAGCCAGACGAGGTGACGTCAGGGAGCCAATAGGGCGACAGGAACTCAGCAGGAAGAGGATAGGAGGTTGCGCAGGGGAGCACATTGCTCAGTCCAGACCAGGAAGGTGAAGACGTAGAGGCTCGGTGTGTAGAGAGGCAAATAGCCTCTACACTAGGCCAGAACTTTTCCCCCAGGCCCCAGTTAGGCCCTGAGTCACAGACAGTTTGTGGTTACTATAGGGACAGGCCCTAGACTAGGAACCGGCCCCAGTACAGAGACACAGCGGTCGCTGCAGAGTTGAGTCAGAGGTTTGGGACCAAACCTTCTCATAGACATTATTATCCACCCGGATGGGCTCGCCCCGGAGGAGCATCGCGGAAGGCCCATGTCTGCGGATCCTTCGCGAAGATTGTTTGCGGGTCCGACTCCAGGAGCGCTCGGCAGGTAATATCTACTAAGTGCACCAACTGTAACATTTCTCATTCTAGTGGCTGCGCAGTCACCACATACACATTTGGGGATTTGCGGTGTGGGACATTGGACACGGTGTGGGGAACGCGGTGGAGGGTCGCGTCCTGCGAGACGCTTTGGCTAGTTGTGTCTCCTTGGGGAAGAATACAGAATGTTATGCATATGAGGTTATGGTTGCCGTTAGTAAAGCTATTATTTCTTTTACATACTGTGTGAATATTATTGTATTGGTGTCCTGCGAGGAACAACTCCCGCTCTGCTGGGAGCCATCGCAGGTGGAGGCGCTGCATCTTGTAAGAGACAATACGCATATATATATATATATGTTGCCCCAGGCTCTCCGTGGCAGAGGCTTAGGCCCTGCGAGCCAACAGGTTATACAGCATTGGTAGTCTTCCTGTATTCTAGGTTGAAAGAGGATTACACGGAAATATAAATATATTGTACACTTTAAAACATTATTACCTGAAAGCTCCAAGGCCATGGGAGAAAATAATCAGGGGGTATTTCTCTCCTGGTTTAAAAGGGGCGTTCCATTTAGCAGGGCAGGTAACAGAGCCTAAAGCACACAGAATGAACACGTGAGTGATTTGCAATGAGTACACAAAGCTCTCCATACAGATGTAGCCTGCCTTATCTTTCCTGGAGCCGCAGGAAAGAAGCACATTTCCCATGGCTCTAGGGAAGCTTTAGCAGAGACAGACACTGTTTCTTTATTCTCTGCAGAGGGCAGTTTTCTCCAGGAGCATTAGTCGGGCTCCATCTGTATACTGTATACCACTGGAGGGCCATGTAGCTATGTTGGATACAGAGGAGCGGTGGGCAACTCCAGTCTTTCAGGGCCATCAACAGGTCAGGGTTTCAGGATATCCCTGCTTCAGCACAGGTGGCTCAATTGAAGACACCTGTCCTGAAGCAGGGATATCCTGAAAACCTGACCTCTTGATGGCCCTTGAGGACTGGAGTTGCCCACCCCTCATAGAGAGCAATGTAGGTTCATTGCAGGTTGTGATGCCGTTTAATGGACCAACATTACAGTCCTCCATAGACGTGTGCAAGCTATGAACGCACAGGATCTTCTCTTAAGACTTATTCTTTTTTTGTAAATAATTCATTTGTTATCTAACAGCGGGCGTAGGGGTTTAACAAAAAAAAAAAAGGAGCGGTACAGTATATGGTTTAAAGAAGATCCACCTTTATTAAACATCGGGACAAATCATATGTTACATGGATTTAAGCGTCATCTATGCAGTAAAAACAGGAAGGCGGAGGCTTTCTAAAATAATCCATTTGTCATTTAAAATAAACGGGAATTGTACATTTGTAAAGAATAAAGTAGCGGGTCCTGCCTCCGACCATCACACTTTGACCACCATTCATTAAGCACCTTATCTTTCGCAGGCACTGCGCCCTGTAAGTGGATCGTTTTAGCACTTAACCAGATTAGCGGATACTGTTCATTTGATTCACTTTTTACACTTTTCTAAATCCCTTCTATTCATCACTAATGTTATTTTGTTTACCTGCACACTGAACGGTGGAGGGGTTTTGTCACGTTTTTTACCCACCTTATATGTTTTGTTGAAACCAATTCCAGCTTCACACTGCAAAGCCAGTATAACCAGCCTCACACTGATGAGACCCAAAAGGATGAAACCGCTGTCTGTGAGTGGGGTTACTGGCTATACACTTCTTTAACCCAGGCTGTGCTGAAAAGCTGTGTAATGTGGCAGGCATAAACTTATAGGGGTCCATGTTCCAATGGAAATGAAATAAATAGTGACACTGTGTGCTCATTTACATGTCATTTCCCAGAATCCCTGGCTGCAGTGGAAGCACTGTATGCTAATATTGATCTGGCTGAGGGACTTCTTCTAGGAGCGAATATGCTTTTTTTGAGAGTTTTTACACTAGCAGAAAGCAACAAGAACAGATGGGGAAAGATGAGGAAAGTTACACATATTTGGCACCTTACCAAAAAAGTAGCTGAAAAGGTAATTCCCGATAGTCCGGTTCATGTTCATGGTGTCTGCAAGACCGAGGTGATATTCTTTCCCGGGAATCCACACAGCATCTTCATAGTTTTCACTGTCTGAACAAGGATAATACAGACGGACAAAGCTTCCCTAAGGAGAAGAACATACATTTTATTTAAACGTGGACAGCTGAATAGCTTGTATTACAATGAAAACAGCAGGGAATGTTATTGAAATAAGATATACACATTATGATGGCACACTTAAGTAACCTGGTCTATCATTCATTTAGAAAATCTTAATAACAGTAACTGGGCATGGTGAAGTTGTGTGTGTCATTGTATCACAGAATCATCCCAGTACAACTCTGTGGGGCAGATTTATTTAGAGCAGGTACGGCAGATAACGCCAGATCTGCACCATCTCACCCTGTTACTTATCAGGTTAATACGCTGGCATAATAAGCATGATGACCCCTGGAAGAGTGTAATGTGAAATTTCGAGGTTTAATCTTCACAAAATATAGATTAAACGAGTAACTTAGTGGTTAGAAAAGCCTTTGAAGTGGGTCCCCTCCAGTAAAAACGCCAGTGACATGTCTTCTTATGACCCTAGCCAAGTCCCCCTATCTCCCTGTGTCTCAGGCATCACACTTCGATGTTCTTCTTTTTGAGAGTGACTTGTATGACAGCCTTCAAACGAATGCACAAGACCTGAGAATGGAAGTGTTAAGAAGTGATTTTAGTGTAATACCTGAATGGTGTGATCACTCATAAGGTCTGTGCATCCAACACTATGAGGTCCGTTTCCAGCAGGTATGCCACAGAACTTGACACTGCTGTTGCTCCCCATGTCCTTTGAGACTTTACCATTCACACCTGCAAAATGTATTGCCGCATAGACCGTCTCCTGCACCTGGAAGACAGACCGGTTGGTATTGGTTGGTATGAGCTGCTGACGGCATTCACAGCACTGTATATATCACACATGTACACAACACAAAGTAAAAGTATTGCAGAGAGGCGCAGAATAGAAGCACTTTTCTATGTCTGCAGGGGGATCTGCCGTCTACCTCAACCCAATTACCAATACAAACTATTCAAAAAGACTCCTTCTTGTAGCACTGCTAAGCTTTCCAGTTCAACATTTGGATATTTGACAGGTAAAAATAAAATACAGTAATTTGTCAATGAGCCTGAACCTGCGAAATATTGTTAAACAGTGATCACAATTGGACCATTTTATATATACAGTTAGGTCCGGAAATAATTGGACACTGACACAATTTTCATAATTTGGGCTCTGTAAGCCACCACAAATGATTTTAAATGAAACAACCGAGATGCAATAGAAGTGCATACTTTCAGCTTTAATTCAAGGGATTGAACAAAAATATCGTATGAAACGTTTAGGAATTGCAACCATTTTCATACACGGTCCTCTTATTTCAGGGGCTCAAATGTAATTGGACAAATTAACACCATCATAAATAAAATGTTTCGTTTTAATACTTTGTCGAAAATCCTTTGCAGGCAATAAGGGAAGTCTGGAATGCATGGACATCACCAAACGCTGGGTTTCCTCCTTTGTGATGCTTTGCCAGGCCTTTACTGCAGCTGTCTTCAGTTGTTGTTTGTTCGTGGGTCTTTCTGCCTTAAGTTTTGTCTTCAGCAAGTGAAATGCATGCTCGATCAGGTTGAGATCAGGTGATTGACTTGGCCATTGCAGAATATTCCACTTCTGTGCTTTAAAAAGCTCCTGGGTTGCTTTCGCAGTATGTTTTGGGTCATTGTCCATCTGTAAAGTGAAGCGCCGTCCAATCAACTTTGCTGAATTTGGCTGAATCTGAGCAGACAATATATCCCTATACACTTCAGAATTCATCCGGCTGCTTCTGTCTTCTGTCACATCATCAATAAACACTTGTGACCCAGTGCCATTGTAAGCCATGCATGGCCATGCCATCACACTGCCTCCACTGGGTTTTACAGGTGATGTGATATGCTTCAGATCATGAGCCGTTCCAA
This sequence comes from Ascaphus truei, assembly GCF_040206685.1. Lineage (NCBI taxonomy): Eukaryota > Metazoa > Chordata > Amphibia > Anura > Ascaphidae > Ascaphus > Ascaphus truei. The sequence continues at coordinate 387,276,195 of NC_134486.1, read as the reverse complement.
GCCTTCTCCATACTTTTTTCTTCCCATCATTCTGGTACAGGTTGATCTTAGTTTCATCTGTCCAAAGAATGCTGTTCTAGAACTGGGCTGGCATTTTTAGATATTGTTTGGCAAAGTCTAATCTGGCCTTTCTATTCTTGAGGCTTATGAATGGTTTGCACCTTGTGGTGAACCCTCTGTATTTGCTTTCGTGAAGTCTTTTCTTTATGGTAGACTTGGATAATGATATGCTTACCTCCTGGAGAGTGTTCTTCACTTGGCTGGATGTTGTGAAGGGGTTTTTCATTACCATGGAAAGGATCCTATGATCATCCACCACTGTTGTCTTCCGTGGACGTCCAGGCCTTTTTGTGTTGCAGAGCTCACCAGTGCGTTCTTTTTTCTCAGAATGTACCAAACTGTTGATTTGGCCACTCCTAATGTTCTTGCTATCTCTCTGATGGATTTTCTTTTTTTTTGCTGCCTAAGGATGCCCTGTTTCACTTGCATTGAGAGCTCCTTTGACCGCATGTTGTGGGTTCACAGCAACAGCTTCCAAATGCAAAAGCCACACCAGGAATCAACTCCAGACCTTTTACCTGCTTAATTGATGATGAAATAACAAAGGAATAGCCCACACCTGTCCATGAAACAGCTTTTGAGTCAATTGTCCAATTACTTTTGGTCCCTTGAAAAAGAGGGGGCTTTATATTAAAGAGATGTAATTCCTAAACCCTTCCTCCAATTTGGATGTGAATACCCTCAAATTAAAGCTGATAGACTGCATTTTAAGTCCATATTCATTATTTAACTGTACCTTCAATTAATTTTGGTACACAGCCGAAATAACAAAACTTGTATCAGTGTCCAATTATTTCCGGACCTAACTGTATATACATACAAAGAGCTAATTTGCAGGTCATCAGTGTCAATCAGATCAATGTCATCACTCTTATATTTGACAGCTCAGTGAATACACAGACATGAGGACCGTGGAAAACATGCAGATTAATTAATGGGTTTCAGGCCTTTAACAGGAACAGAATGAAGAATTCATATTTGCTAGAAAATAATAGAAATTTTTGGGTTCTATGTCAAATGTTCCTGGTAAAACCCATGAGGTTAATAAACCAACATACCACAACTCTCCTAGAAAAGATACATGTACATCTCATTTTCAAGTATGTCTTCCTACTGTACTTGTCAAGCCAACAAACATAGTTACAACCTGCAATATACAGAATGTATACTTATCTAAGACAAATACAGCTGCCAGAACACACTAGACCAGGAGTGGTCAACTCCAGTCCTCAAAAGGCAGCAACAGGTGAGGTTTTCTGGATATCCCTGCATCAACACAGGTGGCTCAGACCTGTGCTTAAACAGGGATATCCTGAAAACCTGACCTGTTGGTGGCCCTTGAGGACTGAAGTCGGCCACTCCTGTTGCACTTGAGGACTGGAGTTGGTTACCCTACCCAATCACTAGACCTATTGGTGGAAAGGTGTGAATTTAGTATAATTTGCAAGTCACATTCTCCTCCATAATTAAAAGTCCTGGAAATATTTGGGGTTCTTGCATATGAGAGGTCAAATGACAAAAAAAATTAAAATATCCAGACATCCAACCTTTCCAAAATTACTGTAATTGCAGAATATAACACTGAGAACTAGTTGATATAGGGCTTCAAATGGTGGTCTCTTAACCAGCATGCCATGTCTACTTTATATGCATTAGTAACCACTGCTCTATGATGTCACAGTGCTAATCAGCTGAAGTCTTTTACACAGATATGTTTGCTGCTTAGAAGCAGTTAGATGGCATTAGTGGAGACAGACATAACATTCCTCACCCAATGCAGAACTCGGCTAAGAATGAACACTTGTTTTGGTAACCTTGCTACTTGAGCCATGTCAGACTGTTCACCGACTGCATAAAGTTGTCATGCTTTGCTCACCACAAACTAGGCGGGACCACGGTGCTGAGGTGGGAACGGATAGGACGCCACCCACAGCCACGAGGGCTCGTCTTGAGTGTAGGTTGGTCTGGATCGCCGGGTCGGGATTGGAGAGGTATGGAAAGTTAAAGGTAATGTTAGCCGAGTGGTCGTATTGCCGTAGCCGAGGTCAGGTGCGGAGGGTGCGGATTGGTCGGTTTGCCGTAGCCGAGTTCTGATGCCAAGAGTTCGGAGTAGTTGAGGAGGAAGCTGGGTCGGTACACGGGAGGAGCACTGCAAAACAAGACACGACTAGTGAGACAGAGAGTGATCAGAACAGGAATTGGTTCTATCCTCAGCCAAAGTGCCATTGGCACAGCTGAGCATATGTATGAGAGAGCAACCAATGGACAAGTTGCAGCGTGGAGGTGGGGACTGGGTGAAACAGTGATAGGCTGGAATGCAGGTGCATGGAAGGCCTCTGATTGCAGGGTGGCTGCCAGCTATTGAGCAAGTGTCCGTGCGCGTTCCATGTGCGCGCCTGGAGCCTATGCAGGAGGCTTGTATAAAGGGAGGCGCTGGAGTGCGCATGCCTGAGGTGGCGAGGCTGGCGGGCGGCGCGCGGATGGTTTTCTTTTGGTAAGACATCCTCCAGGTTAGGCAAGTTAGGCAAGTTAGTTCACAATCATATGGCTGCACTGCACTGCAAGACCTTCTAGCAGTGACTGGGCATACACGGATGTAGCACTCGTTAAAAAGGCCGGCTTCGTTAACGCTGATATTTAACAGTAGTGCCTATAGAAAACTGGTTAAGGAGATAACATCTGTGTTAGTTTGTGCGTTAGCAGTGTTAACCGGAGGACGGAAATAAATTGTCTTTTGTGTTTTTATTAAAGTTTTTTTTGTAGTTGATCAAAGTTCATTTCAATTAAGTTTAGTTAATTTAAGTTTAATTTTGCAGTTACATTGTAAAGCAAAGTAGTGCCTTCTAGTTGTAACCTTATTTAAAAAAATATTAATAGTTGGGTGATGGCGACGCGGCTCTCTGAGCATCACAGTAACCCCCCCTCCTTCAGGGGCGACCTCCGGGCGACTCTAGAATGGCTTGAAGGGATACTTTTGGTGGAACCGCTTCAAGAGATTGGGTGCATGAACTTGGTGGTAGGGGATCCACGACCGTTCCTCAGGTCTGAAGCCCCTCCAGTGGACCAAGTACTGAACTGCACCTGTAGAGACTCTTGAATCCATGATGGTTTGAATCTCGTACTCTTGTTGACCCTGTACGAGTAGAGGAGGTGGAGGTGCTGTGGAATTTGAAAAGCGGGAACTCCGGAAGACGGGCTTCAGGAGGGAGACATGGAACACCGATGGTATCCTCATTGAGGATGGGAGTTGAAGGCGGTATGCCACAGGATTAATTTTCTCCAAGACTGGGTAAGGGCCCAAAAATCTCAACGCCAGCTTGAGTGTGGGTACTTTTAGATGGATGTTCCTGGAGGAAAGCCATACCTTATCTCGGGTTTGAACTCTAGAGGCTCACGGCAGTGGTGGTCTGCCTGTAGCTTTTGCTTAGAAGTGGCATTTTTTAGGTTATCCTGGATCCTCTTCCAAGAGTTCTGTAAGGACAGAATCCGGTTGTCTACTGCTGGTACTCCCGAGGGTTGGAAGCTGAGGGTAAACGGGAAGGATGGAACCCGTAATTAATGAAGAAGGGTGACTCGAGTGGAGTTGTTACGTAAGGAATTGAGAGCAAACTCGACCCATGACAGAAGGTCCACCCAGTCGTCCTGTGTATCGGCTATGAAGCATTGTAGGTATTGCTCCAGGGTTTGGTTAGCTCTCTCCGTCTGCCTGTTAGTTTGTGTGTGGTATCCCGAAGAGAACCGTAATGAAATGTCCAACCTTTGGGAAAAAGCACGCCAAAAATTGGAAATTGGAAAGAGACGATGGTTAGCGGCACCCCATGGAGACGGAAGATTTATTGGACATAGATATTCGCGAGCCTCAAGGGGACAAAATGAGTTTGCTTTGAAAAGCGGTTAACGACGACGATGTATAGTATTCATTCCCTTGGAAGTCGGAAGGTCCACTATAAAATCCATCGACAAGTATTTTCAAGGCCGATCTGGGATTGGCAGTGGATGAAGTAGACCCACTGGTTTGTCCCGGGGCACTTTGTTGCGAGCACATGTGCCACATGCCTTGACGAATTCCTCCACATCCTTAAGCATATGTATAGAGCTGAAGTGTGTATGTGTGTAGAGCTGCAGTGTGTGTGTGTGTGTATAGAGCTGCACAGCTCAACCCCGTTATAATGCGATCCGTTACAACGTGAACCCGCTTACAACGTGATGCAAGTGTGGCTCCCAATTTTCATATTTATGAATACTTTACAACATGATTATTGGTATCTTAAATACTTTATTGTACAATGCATACAATTTTACATGATTGCTAACGCGATCTGCTTATAACGTGATGGGATTCTTTGGACCCCAAGCACAGCGTTATAAGGGGGTTGAGCTATATATATTATATATATATATGTAACCCTTTTATCATACCCCCCCCTAAGTGACATGGGGGGTACTGTCCTCCTTGGCTATTTTCATGGTCTTGGTGCTGTGACCTGCTGGCAACAGGAGGGCTGAGGGCTCCGTGGTGGTGTGGGGAGAACCAGGACAGGGAACAGGGGGACAGATTACCTTGATCTCTTGATGGTGCAGTGCCTCCAGCCAGTGAGGATCTCCTGTTGATCTTCAGGGGATGGACCCCCACTGACACTCCTTCATACCAGAGACAGGAATCCACACAGCAATGTATGTTCATATTTATTCAGCCATCAGCTCCAGCTCAGAGAACAGACAGTCATACTTTTCCATAACTGCATAGATGTCTCTTTAGAACAGATCCCTGTCTAATTGGTAGGTTTCCCCCTCCATTCCCCATCCCATTATGGGAAGAGAAGGGAGAGACTTTCTTGCCTGTCTTTCTTGTATCAGATTCTCTCTCAACTGACTAACTGACCTAACTAATTTAGGAGGCATGTCCCAATTTGAACATCCTTAGGGAGTGTCTCTAACTCTGACTCATTACAAGCCAGAGCCGGATACAGATTGGCCCACACACAGCAGGGGGCGTTCCAACCAATATCCACCCCTTAGAATAGCCTCTAATGTTGCTAAGCCTGCCCTTGAATACTGATACAATATTCAAGGCTGAAATACACATACAGGCCAACTGAAGGAATTAACCTTTCCACTGCCTGTACTAACAGGACTGACAGAGGAAAGGCCCAGAAAAAGAAATAGCTGCCGAAAGGCCAGGATATATATATAATACACACAAACACACACACTTTCCCAGTTAGCTCAAACACCCACCACATCATGAATATATATTTATGCCAAAATGAGTGCTACTGAGCGTGGCAAATGTATACAACAAAAGACGGGTGCCCAATGCTACATCAAATTGACAAAACATATATGGTAATACTGTAGTGCCGACAAGTATTCTCAAACAAATCTGGGGCAATCACCACAACCCAGGTACATGCTGGGTACATGCTGCAACATTTCAGTGACATTTCTGCAGACAGACTAATGGCCCATCGGATTAACAGCGGGGGTCCCTAGCAGTCCCATTCAAACTGAATGAGACTGTGAGGGACCCCCGCTGTGTTAATCCGATGGGCCATTAGTCTCTGCAGAAATGTCACTGAAATGTTGCAGCATGTACCCAGCATGTAAAACATACAGGACACCTACAAGCTCACATTGAACCCCCAAAATAACCACAACATATATATAAGCATATAAGTGTCACAGAGGAGTGCTACTGAGCATGGCAATATATATATAAAACCAGAGACAGAACATGAAACACAGACAGAGCTCAGTGCACATCCAGTGAAACTTATACACGGTACAGTGCCTAAATATATATGTATAGATATCTATTAAATAAAATGGTCTTTTAGTTTAACATTTTGGCCAAAGTGTTGTAAGCCCTTGAGCCACTACACGGCAGACCACATCTCAAGGGTACCTAACACTAATATAAATTCTTAATAACCTGTGCATTACCAGGAAGAATGATTTATAATAAATCTGTCAAAATTAGTTGCATAGTTCTAAGTCTGATTGAAGCTCTTATTAACCTGTACATTACCAGGAAAAGCACTCTGTATTAGATTTGTCACAATCAAACTGCAAGTATATATATATATATATATACAAACAAAAAAAACAAAGAGCGCACGACCCATAGCGTAAAAAAAGTACATTTAATGTAAAAAAGGATTGGGAGAGGGATTAAGAACACTCACAAAAATATTAGTGTTTCAAGCAATATGTGATAATATCACCACCAACAGGATAACAACGCCCTGGAACACACCAACAGATGCATTCGACATTCCTATTTGGTTCACCAGTATGAGTTCATCTTCCGATTGATGCACAGAAAGTACTCCGTGTCTCTGCTTGGAATGCAGTTTCTGAGCAAGCACAGCCTCAATCCAGCTCCATGCACGCCTCGGCCGTAAAGCGTTCACTTGCGTGATGACGTAATGTCGCAATTACGTACCCTGACGCGTTTCGTCACACTTCGGCGACTTTTCCAAAGGGTAAGTTTGCGCACTGCTGCCCTAAGTGTCACCTCCTGTTCTGGACTGAATGAAGGAGAATCCCCTTCTGTCTATAATGTGAATTTCCTTACTCTTATAACTTTAAGATACCAAAATTACAGGGGACATTCATTTAATACTTGGGGTAAACGTTAATGCTCAGGAACATAACCCCTTTATGTGTTCGTACCTCAGTAATGCCCACACCAAATTTCCTCTTTCTAGGATGCTCCTAATTAAAGTTAGTTATCGGCTTTGATGTGGGTTTTTTTTTATAACTTGTATTTTTGTGAATATACAGCATATATACATGTTATTTCCAGTACTGTGACATGCATTATTCGAGAGAGAGAGAGAGAGAGAGAGAGAGAGAGAGAGAGAGAGAGAGAGAGAGAGAGAGAGAGAGAGAGAGAGAGAGAGAGAGAGAGAGAGAGAGAGAGAGAGAGAGAGAGAGAGAGAGAGAGAGAGAACGAACGAACCTTAACTGTTTCTACACTTACTAGCCAAAAACCTAACTTACACAGTGTTATTCTAACACGACTTAAACATTTTCCTTACACAACAATAAACGCTCAGTTTTATCCTGAGCTGGAGTAACCCCCTGAAACCCTATACTGGATACACTGGCATTACTTGGGCAGTGTCCCTTTATACTAGGGAGCCCTGTGCCTCATTTGACCTTTTCCTGGTTTATGCTGAAGCAGGACGTCCTAGTGGTGAATTGCAAGAACGTTTTCAGGATGGGGTCTGACCAGACCACTGGGTCTGACCACTGGGTTTCTACGTATCCGAGAATCTCACTTGATTTCCAGATACATTTCTGGGGTAACTCATAGCTTGAGAACCCAGATACATAGCCACAATCTGAAAATACTTTCTCTGGCAAACCCACCCTGAAACTTACCTCCTGAAAATATTCTGGTCCCAGCACCTCTGGAAAAGGTAAAACACAAAAAATGGCAATTGTCGCATATTTTGCACACAGTCACAGTAATGGATACACAATGCCCGGGCCCAAGCGCTGACACTCTAGGACCCCAAAACACGGATCAGGGGTAACCAACCTTTATTATTGAGCCTGGTTACCCCCTCACCGTCACACTGATCCTTTAAAAACTATAGAAAAAAAAAACCTCCTGCTTGCATTTGGAAAGCTGAATATAGCTAAATGTATGGTGCCAGAAAGAACAGCATAGTTACAAAACACAAACAGACACTTTCAAGAGCTTCTTCTTTTGTGTGGTAGTACAGAATAAAATACATTTTACAGCTGTAACCCCGGTCTCTTTTCAGCCTCAGAGACCCCCCATGTAGCGCTCCGAGGCTCTGCGGCACACCCGGCTAGCGGGGGCCGCCATGACGGGTTGCGCAAGCATGCGCGTTCCTCACGCAGGCGCAGTAAGTGAAGCGCACGCGGTCCCAATGTTAAAGAGGTCCTGAGTGGACTACAATTCCCAGCCGCCTCTGGGGATTGCCCTTTCACCCACATCACGTGCAGCCAGCCAGCAAATAGGGTTTTGCAGCTTCTCCTGTGGAGGAAGGCTACAATGTTGCGGGGACCACGTTTGGCAGTTGGAGCTGGGAGCAGGAAGGGGGAGGAAGGGTGTAGGGAGCAAGTGGCTCCTACACCAGGTAAGATTCCCCAGATCCCAGGCAGGCCCCAATCCCCACCAGGGTAGTGGGTAAGTACTGAGGGACGGCCCCTAGGTTAGGGACCCTGCCCTTAGGTGTGAGTGTGCAGTCTTGTCAGTGTCACGGCTGGCAGTGCTGTGAGCGCTGACAATTAGGCACAGCGTGTGAGTGCAGTGGGTTGCTGCAGGTACGGTGTGAGTGCAGTGGGTTGCTGCAGGTACCGGTTGAGTGCAGTGCGGTTGAGTGCAGTGCGGTTGCTGCAGGTACTGTGTGAGTGCAGTGTGTTTACTGCAGGTGTTAGGCTGAGTTAGTCAGAGGGGACCCGGGTGGTGAAAGGAGAGGTAGAGTGGGTGCAGGGGGTCAGTGACCCACCTGCATAGGACAGGCTACCCCGTAGGCCCCTAGAAGTGTTCCCTGAATTCACCAAAGGTTGCGGTGCTGCAGGGACGGCTGTAGTGGTAGCGAGCATCACCCTTACTGTGTAGACAGCTAGGGACAAAGGGACGAGCGGGCGGAGCAGGCTTGCTGGCGAGTCATCTGGGACCAGACGGCTGGACATTGAGACCCAGGAGGCAGACTTCTAATTCATCTGACCCTTTGCGAACAGGTACCGGTCACCGCTGTGACCGGAAGGTACTATAACAACAAGTGCACCAACACCGGTCAACAGGTGCTGATCCCGCCTTAGGCTAAACTCTTTAGGAACACTGAGCGAGTGGTTAAAGAACTAAGCCTATACCAATAGTACTATACATGGACACGGTGTGTGGGCACGCGGTGAGGGGACGGGGACGTTGCTCCTCATGAGTGGGCAGCCACTAAGGTTATACCGTTAGAGTATAAGTACATCTTATGTGTTATTGCTACGTTGCATTATTACAGTAAAAAGCAGTTACAATCATAAGGTGTTGTATGTTTCTTGCCCAGGGGAATCTTACGTCATGGGGATCCTGGGTAAGTGGAGGCGCTGCGCTATGTAAATGTGTAAGTATTACCCCAGGCTCCCAGCTAGCGGAGGCTCAGATCTCCTGGAGCCGCAGGTGTCGTACAGTGACCAGTAGTTCCTTTGGGAGGGTTCAGAAAAAGGGCTACACAGCTGAATAGTAACAAAGCATCATTTGCAAACTACTGGGCAACAGTGATTTTATATTAAGCCTCTGCTATATGTTTAAAAAATGCCTGAAAACAAATGAATAATGCATAGCAGATTCACGTGAACTGCTTGTTCATGCGAGTACAGCGTATATTAACATTAACAAACGTCAATCAGAATATATTTCTGCAAACAGTTTCTAAGTGTCATTTTAAGTAGAAAAAAAATATTTTTTTTAAATCGGGGCAATAGTTTTTTTCAAATTGCCTCCTCATTTTGCTATACAGCAGGGGTTCTCAACTCCAGTCCTCAAGATCCCCCTCCTCAACAGGTCAGGTTTTCAGGTTATCCCAGTTTCAGCACAGGTGACTCAATCAGTGGCTCAATCGACGATTGAGCCACTGACCGACCCACCCGTGCTGAAGCAGCGATATCCTGAAAACCTGACCTGTTGGGGGGTTCTTAAGCACTGGAGTTGAGAACCCTGCCTTACAGTATTTTTTAATTCTGCAAGTGAATCTCTGTCTATAAAAAAAAATCACCAAAAGTTAAATACTGTACCTGGAGCCTTAAATTGTTGCAGCAGAGGTCAACCTCGGATTCCCACAACATTTGTCAAACACATTTTGTTACACATTGTCCCCAAAACGATAAAGTTTCAACCTCATCCGATCTGTATCTTGAAAGATATTACCACTTGAAAACAGGCGATTATGATGTCAATAATGATGTGCTGTACCAGTGAAAAAAAAGGACAGTTGTAAAACAGAGCACCATATTCACTGCAATGCAATGTAAATTGGTCTTCACCTTGCACAACACGCCATTTTTTCCCCCCGATGCATCAAAACGCGATCGGCGCCCGAATCGGGGGTATCTGCCATTGATTTTTTTTTTTTTTTTTCAACTTTGTATTTTATTCATTTTTCAGACATACAGCATTTGTAAAACATATTATAACATGAGTCAATTTTTCTGCTATATGCACTGCCAAACCAACTCACAGATAAACACACTAAACAATGCCTCGGGAGGGGGGGGGGAGGGTAACACATTAGGATAGAGGGGGGGGGGGGGGTGTGGGGAAGGGGAACCCTTATGCCACAGCTAATAGTTCTGCCGTATATCGCTGCCTCTCCTGATTTCCTCTCGTTGTATTTGTGTCCCTTCACTTTGCAAGCTCGCTCGCGTCTTTTATGGCCACGTGATCTGGGGTATCTGCCATTGATTTTAAAGGCAGATATCGTGGATCCGGATCGCTCGCTGATAACTCGTGGTCCATGTCCGGATCTAGAATGCTTTAGGCTGCAGCCAGGCAGGGAGCAGAGCGCGCTGGCGCTCATGCGCGGTGACGTCACTCGCTCTGCTCGGCCGGACGATTTGTGGCCGGCTAGGAGCACGCGCGGCGGGAGCATGTTTGGGTGCGCGGCCATGACGTCACGGAGCTGATTCGCCCTCATTGGGCGAACCGCTCACGTGACGCGCTAGCGAGCGGCAAATTCAAATTTGCTTGCTTCTGCAAGCAGCTAGGCGCCGCGCATGCGCTCGCTCACTCTGGCCGCACACATTGCAGCAATGTGTGTCATCGCGGCCAGCGTAAGCGCGCCCGCCCGCTCAGCGCCACCCTGGACAAGGCCTTACTGAGAGAGAAAAGGCATTGGGGCAACCCCAGTTCCTCTAGTTCAGGGGTAACCAACTCCAGTCCCCAAGAGCTACCAACAGGTCAGGTTTTCAGGATATCCCAGCTTCAGCACAGGTGGATCAAAGACTAAAGCGGGGATATTTCGTAAAAACCTGACCTGTTGGTAGCTCTTGAGGACTGGAGTTGGCCGCCCCTGCTCTAGTTCATGTTTATTAAGCTGCCATTAAAAAGCTTCTTCACAGGTAGTAGCCAATAGAAACAGGGGTCATACAAACAGACAAGTGTAGACACGCCATGTATCTGAAATAAGTATAATAATACACAACCTGTATTAGCATGGGTGCAAGCCCTCACTCACAGCAACCGCTGTTTCAGGAAAAGAAAGCCTAACATTACCAAAAAAACACCTAAAAGGAGCCCCAAAAAACAAAGTGAGGGAGATACTGAATAAACACACACACACACACACACACACACACACACACACACACACACACACACACACACACACACACACACACACACACACACACACACACACACACACACACACACACACACACACACACACACACACACACACACACGACGTGTTTGTTCTTCTTGTCCAATATTGATTTGTACTTTTGATTTAATATAGGCAATACGCTATTTTTATGTACTTTTATGTGTACGTATGTACATGCGATGGCGGATTTTCCATTAGGCTGAGTAGTCTATAACCTAGAGCTGCGATTTGGGGTGGGGGGGGGGGCAGCAATTTTGGGGAGAGAAAATGTTTGTAAGAAAGCCTTACCTTTTGCGGAGCAGCCCCTCCTGTCACATGACGCTGCGTTGCCATGTCAACGTGACGTCAAATTACGCCAATATGCAACGGCAGAGGGCCGCCCCGAAGCCTACAGGTGGCAGAAATGTAAGATCGCCACTGCATACATACATTTATTTACAGGTCTAACCCTCCTTGCCCGTCTCCTAGGCCTCGGCCATGTTTACTGCTTGTTGGCGGAAGCGTGCTGACGCGCGCTCCCGCTCAGCACTGAGCCCCTACAGCCGCAATTAGAGCGGCTTTAGTAGGGGCTCACCTGCGCTTCCGCGCGCTTGCGGAAGCGCAGGTCTTAGGGGAATTTAAAATTCCCCAGCTTGCCGGCGCAACAGGCCGGTCACGTGAGCGGTTCGCCCAATGAGGGCGAACCAGCTCCGTGATGTCACTGGCCCGCCCCCGGCCCGCCCCCTGGCGGCGCGCAGGGAAAGCACCCGCAAGGCCAGGGAAAGCGCCCGCTTTCCCTGAGCCTCAGCGCGCCTCAGCAAGCAAGCAGGGAGCATGGACTCAGCCTTAAGGAGTTTGCATCAGATAGACTAGTGCTGTGCTCGGTGTCTCATACCTTTCCAGGGTGCTGGATCCCTGCAGGCTCTGTAGATATGCAGATAGAATAAGGATGGGTGCCAGTAAATTTTATAGTACAAGAAAGAGCTTAAAAGCCAACTCTATGCACAGCAATAGGGAGTAACAGAGAACAATATGTAATCACCAAAATGAGTCATAAAACCAGCAGTGAACTGAAACGTCAAGTTATCACGTGTTTGATGGGATAATAAACACTCTTCGATCACTTTCAGTGATTGGTTGTAGGACTACCTCAGTGAGATATTGTGAAGAATGGATTTGAGGCACCCGTGGAGAAGGGTTACCCTGGCAGGGTGACACTCCATTTTACTGCTGTCTCCATTTTTGTATGAATGTTTGTGTGCCAGAAGAATGAATATGCATTCGCTCCTGGCAGAACAGCCCCCACCTTTGTACTAGACTCCCTCTCTTTGTTTCACTTAGAAAAACAAGCTTTTGCAAGATATGTTTCAGAACTAAACTGATACAAATAAGAATAAGACGTCTTCTATTGTTAGGGTGACCAGATTTTCAAAATGAAAAACTGGGACACAATAAAAAATTATTTATAAAACAAATTACATCACGTGACGCACCCCGTTGCCATGACCACGAGACACTGACATCAGGCGGTGACATGTTGCCATGACAATGTGGCATCACGTGATGCCTCGGCGCCATAATGCGTCCCGTTGTCGTGACCCACACACAGAGCCACTGACCCCCCCCCCCCCCCCCCCCCCCCCACACACACACACTGACCCACACACACACACAGAGAGCCACTGACCCACACACACACAGAGCCACTGACCCCCACACATACACAGAGCCACTGACCCACACACACACACACACAGAGACACACACACACACAGCCACACACACACACACACACACACACACACACACACACACACACACACACACACACACACACACACACACACACACACACACACACACACACACACACACACACACACACACACACACACACACAGCCACACAGCCACACACACACAGAGCCCCCCCCCCCCCCACACACACACACTCAGAGCCCCCCCCCCACACACACACACACAGAGCCACACACACACACAAAACCGGGACAAATGGTCACCCTATCTATTGTTGCACAAAAGTATTGCGATAAGATGTACCCTGACATACTTTGTTGTTGTACTATGTTATTTTTAAGCAGTTGTTACTAATGTTTAGTGACCTTTAAAATAGGTTATAGGTTATAGAAATATATTTTAGCTTGTGTAAGTCATTTTAGGCAATAACATAAGAAAATATATTGTTTCTTTATAAGTAATCCAGTCCCTTATGGGAGGAACTATATGATGTAGAAAATAATATAAAAAAGCATACTTTGTGACTAGGAGTCAGATCTGCTACCTGTTGCGGTCTCTGTGTGTGTACACCGTATACAATAAAGCTCACGTGTTATTCTGCTGAACCCTAATATTTTATTGTTATTATTTCTATGCTTTCACAATATGTATATAGATTATATACATACTTTTTAATGTCTTAGCTCAGCTGTGCGCAATCTTTCTCGCGTGCGCCCCCCTTCCTGCTTCCCTCTCTGCTCGCGCCCCCCCCTCACTTACCTCCTCTCCGGCGTCAAATGACGCCGCGGGGTCACATGACGTCACGTTGCCATGCCAATGAGGCATCGCGCATGCGCGGGACAAGTCGCAGCGGCCATTGTTGAATCGCGCATGCGCAGTACAGTTAGCGCACGCGGCGGCAATAGAGAAGGAGTTCCGCGGGGACTACAGCCCCCAGCATGCATAGGGCATGTAAACACATGACCCAGGACAGCCAATAGGGCTGAGAGGATTCCCTGCTTGCAGGAAGCTATATTTCACATGCTGAGGATAGAAAGTCAGTCGGTGCTGGGACAGGACAGGGGTAGGAGGTATATGTGCAGGGGTCAGTGACCCTCTGCACTAGGCCAGATTTGCCCTAGGCCCCAGCTAGGCCCTGACTCCCCTCAGCTTGTGGTAGCTGCAGAGACGGGCCCATAGGATAGGGATACGGTCCCCTGTAGTACCAGTGTGAGTGAGGGGCACAGACAGAACACGGTGGTCTCCTGCTCACAGGTGTTCTGGGACCAGACACCTATTACTTGGACATTCCTAATGGTGGTACCATCCACGCGGGACCCACCTAACGGAGAGACAGAGACATCGTGGATCACCCTTCTGTATCCATGGATCCCAAGTACAGCACCAGCGCGCCCGGGTTTGGACACACCCGGCAGGTACCTTTCACCAAGTGCACTAATACACTGTACAGTGACGGTGCTGATCACGCCTAAAGGGTGGGGGCTATAACCTTGGGGCACTAAGGTGGTAGAGTGCCCGAGGGCCTCATAAGGTACTGTGGGGACTGTGTACAGAGTGGGAACATTGGTGGGTGGTTACAGCCGTGCGTGGCAAGTGGGTAGCTGTAACCAGTAGCCATAATATATATACTGCTATCAGTAACTGTTATCTTATGTTACTCTGTGTGTTCATTGTGTGATCGTATGCCTATATATGTATATGGGTCCTGTAACCGGCAAATCCACACAGTAGGATCCGTTACAGGTGGAGGCGCTGATGAAGATAGTTCCAAAGTACACCCCAGGCTCCCTGTAGCGGAGGCTCAGACCTCCTGGGAGCCACAGGCATTTCACCAGACGGACACCGTAGACACATATCTCACAGAGGGTGGGGATACATGTGCTACATTTGTAGGACCTGCTGAGATCTCAGTCCTGGAGTGCCCTACTCAGTAGTCTAAACTGGTGATACCGTCCCATCACCATGTCTATGCCCACGCCGCACCAAGTGGGCGAATGGGCCGCAAGACTCCATGAACCACCACGACACGTGGTAACGGTAGGAGGGGTTCCCAATCAATGCAATAAAGACATTACCTGGCCTAGAGGGAGCTAGACTCCTTAGTAAGAGTTACCACCCTGAGCACCAAGAAACCACCCTCCTTGCCGTAGAACAAGAACTAAGCCCCGAGAGTGCCCCTCAGGTTGTATACCTGTCAGAGACATAACTGCAAGGGTGCCCACTCATTTACTCTGAAGCGACCTTTACTCCAGCCACCGCTCCGGCCGCCGGGCTCACTACTAAAGGGTTGTCACCGACTCAAGCCCCCGCTTTCCCTTCCCACCCCGAGGGCTGGAGAAACCAAGAGATGGCAACCAGTACCCCAGCCAGACCGGAGGTGCCTCTACGTTGAGTAACATTCACTCCAGATGCCCGGCAAGGGGCCACCAGCTGGGCTGGAAGTCCGCCACTGTTACCCACCCCTGATAGGCCATCAAGAAGTTTTACGTCCATCTCTAGCACCGGCCAGGGAACTGATAGTCGCCCAATAAGTGGAGGTTCTATATTGAGTGTAACTGTACCACAACTAGTGGAAGCTTTAACCATGTTGTCTTAAGCACAGAACCTCTGGAATCTAAAGCCCTTTTCCAGAATCTTACCAACACCTTCAGGAGAAGAAGGATTTGAGACATGGAGGGAACATATCATCCACATGTTAGCGGAATGGTCGTGCTCAGAAGCCGTCAAATGACAGAGATTGGTTGAGTGTCTCTGACCACCGGCCGCACAACTGGTACAGACGCATCGAGAAGGAGACGTTACCGCTCATGAGCTGGTGGAAATGCGAACCCAGTCCTATACGAGCAAAGACGATGAAGACGAGCTAATGGCTCAGTTCAAGGCCCTCCGTCAAAAAGAAGGAGAAGACTTGTCTGCCTTTAGGCCGCCAAAACCAGCTGTCCCTGTGGACTCTTCTATCCAAAAACATTGTATCCGACGTAGGAGTGGACTGTTATCGCTTCAAACAGCTACTGAAGGGGTCATTGCATAACCACCCCATAGCCCTAGTGATGCGGGCCGCCCCGATCACCGCTGTGCCGCCCAGTTACATGGACTTAATGAGGAAAATCAGAAAACACGAGGTGACCCCAAAAAGACCAAAGAACTCCTCAAGAGCAACACGCAGGGTGCACCCACCACAAAAGTCAAGAAACCTAACAGCAGGGAGGAAGAGGCGCCACCCAAGTTGCCGTCCGTCAAAGCCCGAGCCTCCAGAAGAGTGTCCCCCACATACAAGGGATGACTTGAGGAGGTCATCTGCTAAGGCTGTGGGCAGAAGGGCCATTTCTCCCAGGAATGCCCAGAGATCAAGAAAAAAAAACCTCCACGTAGAATGAGCTCTGCTCGGTCCATGATCTGCCGCGAACAGACCGCCGAGGCCGAGCCCTCCAAAGCCTTTCCTGAGGTCACCGAAGCCCATCCTGAACCAAGCCCCAATGATGGAACACCACCATTGGACACTTACAGTCAGGTATGCCCTTCCGCTATCATACGTGTTGTGCTAGACGGTGTCTATTCCTCTGCCCTGTTAGACACTGGGTCACAGGTGACCATTGTATATCGAAAGTTCTATGATCAACACCTCCAACACCGCCCCTTGCAGTCGGCCGAGTACATGAAGTTGAGAGGACTGAGCAATGAGGATTACCCCATTGATGGCATTGTAAATGTTCGACTGGAGATACTCCAGTTGAACACCAGCAAGTCGCACCCTATGGACGTGGAAGAAATAGTATGTCCTAAAACTCAAGAGCAGTCCAAATACCCGATTATCCTGGGAACTAATACGACATAGTGCGAGCCATAATTTGGGCTTACTTACAAGTAACCAACGAACTGCCTATGTTCAGTCTACACCTCCATCCCCTCCAACGGGAGGAATGCAACAGGATATCTGCTTTAGATCATCTTTCGATCTCTTCAACCGTCGAGCCGGGCTTCTGACGATTTTACCAGGGGGAGTACAGCGCATGGCCACCTGGTGCTGTTGTCTCGACCGAGACGACACCGACCATCTTTTCTCTCTGGAAAGCATGCCTGAGGAAGATGCTCAGAGGGGGTATAAGTTAATACCCGAAGTGAGAGAATGGATGGCCAAGATTCCCCTCCGAACTTACGAATATGTTCAGAATATTTCCCCATTCACTATGGCTTTCGATGCAGGACAGAAATTGGGCCATATATATCCTGTCAGCCCCATGGAAACAATGGCTCAGGTGAACGCAGCCGCAGTGGATGAGCAGTCAGTCGACCTGGGCTTCAACTTCGGAGATTCGACGTTACCGGCTCGATGGAAAGACCGGCTGACGGCCAAGTTGAACGAGCGATGGGTTGTGTTTTCCATGAGCGAGATGGATGTGGGTTGCAGCGCCCAACACACCTTTAGACTGAGTGACATAGTGGTAGTAAGGAAGAGGAATGGGTCTGTGAGACTGTGTGTTGATTACCGAACACTGAACAACCGCACTGTACCCGACCAATACACTCTTCCTCGCATCGAAGAGATTCTCAATGCGCATACAGGGAGCCAATGGTTCAGTGTCCTCATATGGCATTGTATGCCTATATATGTATATGGGTCCTGTAACGGGCAAGTCCACACAGTAGGATCCATTACAGGTGGAGGCGCTGACAAAGATAGTTGGGGCAGTGGGGGAAGGGGACGGCGACTTCTCCCGGTGGGCACCGCCATCTTGGTTGTGGCGCGAGGTTCGCGCAATGCGCAGAGGTTGGCCAGGGTAGCGGTGGCCTTTGCCAGTGTGCAGGAGCTCTGGGAGGTTGCGCAGGCGCAGTTAAGCGTAGCGGCAGCCATTACAGCTTCGCACATGCGCAGTAAAGATTGCACACGCAGTCCCCATAGGAAAGAGCTGTGCCAAGGACTACAATTCTCAGCAGCCTCTGCACTTTCACCCTGGTCACATGCAGTCAGACAGCCACTAAGGCTGACAGATTCTCATTCTGCAAAGAAGATACAATGTTGTGTGCAGACAGGGATTGTTCAGTCAGGCTGAGGACACAGAGGGGGAAAGAAGGGGGGCAGAGAGCTGCGAGCTTCTGCCCTAGGCCAGAAATCCCCAGGCTAGAGTTGAGGCCCAGACTCCCCACTAGTGAGGGTGGGTGGTCACAGGGACAGGCCCTAGGATAGGAACCTGTCACATTAGAGAGAGAGAGAGAAGACCGGGAAGGGGAAGAAGAAGGAGCTTAGTGTGTAGAGAGGCCTTAAGGAAGGAGATCTGCCCCTTTAGCTGTTTGGTTAGTTAAGGAAGCACTCAGTGGCGCGCAGCCTGATTCCTGGATCTGGGATCAGACACTCAGTTATATAGAGACTATCTTTACGGAGGCCACGCCAAGCAGTGACTGCGGCCTGCCGGCTGCAGACGACACCCTGCAAGGTATAGACGGTACGGTGCGAGTAGGTGATATTATCCACGACGGAATTCACCCCACGCGTAGGAGGACATCACGTCGGATCAGGCGGATCCAATCCAGTTGTGTTGCGGCACCCGTGGCTGGAGCCCGGGCAGGTATCTATAAGTAGTGCACCAACACGTCAAGGGATAGCGCTATCTCCAACACACGTGGGTGGGATTGGACATAAGGTACTTTGGGGAATACCTATGTTGATGTGCGCACCCGGTGCACTTCCATGTGTGTGGTTATATGCATCTTGCTGTGTGGTACAGAGTACCGGAGTTATTAGTAGTTGCAATAGTAAAACAGTTGTTAGCATACACTGTGTGCGTGTCTTATTATTGTGTTTCTTGTAAGAGGACCATCCCACTCAGGTGGGAACCCTTACAGGTGGAGGCGCTGTGTTCAACAAATCATCAGGTAACCCCAGGCTCCCAGTGGCAGAGGTTCAGGTCTTCTGTGAGCCTATCAGGTAACGCACCACACCCGTTAACACAAGTGTATTTCCCCACATGGTCCCTATCTGCGATTGGGGGGGGGGGGGGTGGGGGGGAAAGGTGTTACACATATATTACCAAATGAGTGTATAACGTGAATAAAAAGAAATTAAATCAACATCACCTAGCACCAGAGTCACCTAGTAATTATGATGGAAAAGCATATCTACCAACTATTAATTGTAGGGTATAGGGGACTCATGGTACTAATAGTCAGGGTAGAGACCCCTCTGGATCAGCTAGCAGAGCAGGTAGTAAGTGGATGTATACAGCAGTAAGGAAAGGGATGATAATAAAATAAAATAAAATAAATAAATAAGAACTCCACCTTGTATAGTAATGTGCTGTTCAAACACCCTAAAGGTATATCAGTTTAATACAAGATTTAGGGTGTAGGCACCATAGATGTAGACACAATAACTGACACTCGTAGTGCAGCTAATGAAACAGTGAAATAAATTCACAGTACAAGAGCTGCAAAGTGCATACGTGACTAGGTAGAGAGCTGGTAAGAAGCCTCACTGACTGGCAACACAAAGCCAAAATAGAGTAGTGACACTTAAACTCTGCAGACAGAAACAGGTGACTAATGACACTGCATTAAAACAGCTCCAAGTAGGTGACTGACAACATTGCGTGCTCTGGTGCTAGGTGATGTTGATTTAATTTCTTTTTATTCACGTTATACACTCATTTAGTAATATATGTTTTAAGTAATTCATTAAAAGTTATATTTTAATTAGTGGTGTGCAGTTAAGTGAATTCTCTTAGGGGTCCAATCATTTTGCACTCCTTTATTTTGCTGATTATCTTGCGGCTCAGCTGAAGCAGGCTGTAGTTTGAGAAACAACACGAAGGAGTAGGGAGTGATCACAGGACCATACTAATTGAATAAAGTAATTAAATACGTGAATGAGGTAATCAAATTGTGGGTGCAAACTGTGAACTGAAAAGTGAATCAGAAAAGGGGAAGGGGAAACCCAAAATGAATGTGCCCCCTAAAAGAATTCACTAAACTGCACACAACAAAGTGTAAAAGTTAACTTTTAATAGATTTACTTAAAACATATATTACCAAAGAGTTGTGTACTGTGAGTTTAAAAAATAAATTAAATCAACACTACCAAGCATCCATGTCATCAAATATATGATTATACTCTCCCAATTGACAACTTAATGTTGGTGGGATGTAGAGGACACAGGATGCTGTGAGTCAGGGTATTAACCCCTCTGGAGCAACTGTGAGACCAGATGGTAAGTATATATATATATGTACAAGTCAGCGACCAATTAAATGAATGAATATCCAGCGATCCTGCTATAGTTAATACCACTAGGCACTTCAATGATGAATTGTCAGTATGTTGACGTACAATTGCTTAAGTGGTAGAGCTGACACATGCAGTAGTAATAATGGTGAGTTCACAACATAATGAAGCTGACACTCACAGCAATTTTATAAGTGAGTTCACAGCATAAGCTCTGTGAAAACACATGTCATGGAGAGCAGGAAGGCAGGCTCACTGACTGTAGAGATAGATAACCAAATTCTGAGGTCTACACAAATAGAACCAGGAGACTGCAAACACTACATTAAAACAGCTCCAAGTAGGAGACTGACAACATTGCGCTTCCAAACTGTAGTTTGGAATTACGACCCGGCCTCCACTTGCTGGCTAGCAATAGAATCACATCATGCGGCTCCCATCCCTCTCCAGGTTCAACTATGGTCCTCGGGAGGAAGGGAGGGAGGACCGTGGAGGTTTGATTTAGGGGCAATGAGATGCACATGGGACGTCTGGCTTAAAAGCAAAGGAAAGTATGGCCTGTTAGCTACCCCATCTCAACTCACCCCTATCTTTGGAAACCCACACTTCCCACCTGGGTGTTCCAAAAGATAATTCGACAAATTCAAAGGTCTTGGTATAAGCCTGGTCGCCGATCTGCTGAAGAAAGAGGAGATCCTCTCCTTCCAGGAACTTCGAGATAAATACCAATCACAAGATCTCCATTTGTTGAAGTACCTGCAAATTAGGCAGTTTCTATTATCCCTTTCCCCAAATTCCCCTCACTAACCAGATTTGAGTCTCTATGCAGCAAAGGTACTTATCAAAGAGGTCTAATCTCGGAGATCTATAGGGGGATGGAGTTGGCAACCGACCCCCGACCCACCACTATATGCAAAAATGGTCCGAGGACCTCAACATACCAATAGATATGGACGAGTGGGAGGATATCTGGAAGTTGGCTAGTGACAAAAGAGAATATCTATAAAATTTTATTTCAGTGGTACCT
Organism: Ascaphus truei; assembly: GCF_040206685.1. Lineage (NCBI taxonomy): Eukaryota > Metazoa > Chordata > Amphibia > Anura > Ascaphidae > Ascaphus > Ascaphus truei. The sequence continues at coordinate 387,254,796 of NC_134486.1, read as the reverse complement.
GACCCCGGCTAGGCTGAGCCAGATCTTCCCCAGCACCCCTGACCTGTGCTGGAGAGGATGTGGTCAAAAGGGCGACATGGCCCACATTTTGTGGTCATGTACAGAGATCCAGAGGTACTGGACTATGATCCAGACGCTTCTCCGAGACCACGGGGCTTCTTTTCCCCCTGGACCCCTTGACCTTTGTGCTGAGCAAACCTATTGATGACCTTCTCCCCCCCCCTTGTGCAGACTGGTAACATCCATTCTAACCGCAGCCAGATGCTCAGTTGCGGCGGCCTGGAAGCAGACTAAGGCCCCCGCGAGAAGCACGGTACTTAGACGGATAGACGAAGTTATGTCTATGAAAAAACTCACAGCCAAGCTCCGCAAAAAAATGCCACAGTTCTGGAACACTTGGGATCCCTGGAGCGGGCCGCAAGGACTAGGCCTGCATTAGGCCTGAAGAGGGCAGACCCAAGCGGAGGAGGAAGTCAGAAAGCCCTCCCCCACCCCGCCCCATTTCTCCCCCCCCCTTTTTGTCTGCCTCCCCCTTCCTACTGGCTCCCACCCCCCCCTCCACCCCCTTCTTGCTTTCCCTCCCTCTTTTCAGCGCTTACTCTATTGGCCAACACCTTGTCAAACCCAGATAAGAAATGTTGTCATGTGCCTATGACACCACTGTACTCATGTCTGTATGTGTTGTTGCCAATAAAAAAAAAGATTGTTACAAAAAAAAAAATTGCCGCTAAGGGGAGTGGAGGAGCGGTCACGTGACCGCTCACATCCAATGGGAGAGAGGGACTAGCCCCACCTCCCGCCACGCCTCCGTTCCGCCTCCGCCATGCCTTCGCCCCGCCCCCAAAGCGCGCTCACTGCCTCGCCTGCCAGGGCACAAAAAGGCTCCAGTTTGAGCAGGCGAGGCAGAGCAGGAGCGCGGATCAGAGCAGCCTGAGGCCTTAGGCTGCGGCCAGGGTAGGAGAACGCTCGCTGGTGCTCGAGCGCCGTGATGTCAGGTGCTGGGCGTTTCAGGGCCAGCCAGTTGCGCGCTTGAGGGGGCGTGTCAGGGGGCGCAGCCTTCACGTCACGGAGCTGGTTCGCCCTAATTGGGCGATCCGCTCACGTGACGCATCAGCGAGCAGCCTAATCAAATTTGGTTGTCTTGCCAAGCAGGTAAGTGCCGCGTAGGCGCTTGCTCATGCTAGCATCACACATTGCATCAATGTGTTTCATCGCGGCCAGCGTTCTACATGCTATTGAATCATAAGGGGTACTTAGTTTTTCACACATGGCTTCTCCATTTTGGCTACATTTTTGTTAAATAAATTATGACACGGTGTAATATGTCATGTGTTGTTGTTCATCTGAGGTTGTATTTACCTAATTTTTAGACCTGCTAAGGAACAGATGATTGTTATTATGTCCTGATATGTAAAACCATAGAATTCAAAGAGGGTGTACTTTGTTTTTCACACAACTGTGTGTGTGTGTGTGTATATATACAGGCATACCCCGCTTTAAGTACACTCACTTTAAGTATACTCGCGAGTAAGCACATATCGCCCAATAGGCAAATGGCAGTTCACGCATGCGCCTGTCAGCACGTCCTGAACAGCAATACCGGATCCCTACCTGTACCGAAGCTGTGCGCAAGCAGGGAGACTATAGAGCCTGTTACACATGCGTTATTTACATCAGTTATGCACGTATATAACGATTGCAGTACAGTACATGCATCGATAAGTGGAAAAAGGCAGTGCTTCACTTTAAGTACATTTTCGCTTTACATACATGCTCCGGTCCCATTGCGTACGTTAATGCGGGGTATGCCTGTATATATATATATATATATATATATATATATACAGTGTTCGACAAACCTATACATTTGCTCGCCCCGGGCGAGTGGATTTAACCCCCGGGCGAGTAAATATTGGCCCAAGCAGCACACGTTTGGTACTAGGTGGCGAGTAGATTTTTTTGTTTGGCGAGTAGATTTTTTGGTGATTTGTCAACCACTGTATATATATATATATATACACAGTGTTCGACAAATACATTAAAATACAGGCCCGTGGCGACTGGATTTGACCCCGTGGCGACCTCCTCATGGCCAACACCAAGCAGGGCGGGACTAGGTGGCGAGTAGATTTTCGGGTGATTTGTCAACCACTGTATATATATGTAACCCATGTTCCCCCACCCCCGGTCGCAGATTGGACCCCTAGAATGTAGTGAGGGCTGGTTACATGTATGTTGGTGGTGCATACCCGTGAGGAACAGGAGGGCCTGAGTCTCCCGCGATGGTATTGGGGATAACAGGGACAGGCTTCTGGGGTATATGTCTTCATCTTTAGTGGTGGTGGTGCAGCGCCTCCATCTCTGGTAAGACCTTTAGGATATAGGGTAAAATCCTTCCAGAGAGCCCTTTGCTTCAGGGCGAGAGATTTCAGTCTCATACCGTCTCTTTGTATAAAAACAGCAATGTCTCTTTATTGTACTCAGATCAGTAGCAGCACACAGTAGCAGCAGCACAGGTACAATGTACAGGGTCTGTTCCTCCTTCTCCTTTCCCTCCAGAAAGTACTCCCTCAGGATGGGCTGTCTGGAGCCTCAATACTCCAAACCCCCACCCCAAGGTATAGGTCCTCAGGGTGAGGCTAACTCTCCCCTCACCCCCTGCAGGGTGAGGGGCATTGGTCCACCGCACTAGAGTGCTATCAGTCCTACTCAATATGGCTTGAGTGTCTCCTCTCCTGTCACCTTCAACTCCAAGATCAGACAGACCCAGACTCACAGGAGCAGCCTACTAAATTGAGACAGCCCTGCCCATCATGATGTCAGCAGGCCCCTGCCCTGTGTCTCTGCCTTCCACACAGAGTCAGGGGGCCTACCTCCACCAATTAGGCCAGGGCTTGAAGCGGGGGAAACACATGATAACTAATGGCGGCCTGCCCTTAGCAGGACTTACACCAGTAGGAGAAAGATATATAGCCCAAAATCTTACCAGGGCTACAATCTCCCTCAGGTGGAATGCAATGGTCCCCACTTGGACCTAACTTTATCAGCTCCATCCTGCAGGTGAACAATCTGGGAAACAAAACACAGTTGACTAGTGCATACAACCTCAGACCGCCCAACCTGGATGGCGAATTAATGATACAGAGGTACCTCCCAACGTGGAGAACCTAACTTAATAATAATGGCGCGGGTCAGGCTTCCTAACTTCCCGCCCATTGTGGTCTGTTACAGTTACATAGTATGGCTGTACCGACCCATACTCTGGCCGATACACTACACTGTGCATATATATACTTCTCCCAACACTCCAGGCATGGAACAAATCAATTATTGAAGTGAAACTTCTTTAGTGGCACCTATTCTGATGGGGCAAAACTGGAGAGATGGAGACGAAAATGAAACGGAAGTGACGTGATGTGACGTCACGACTCCCCCCCCCCCCACGCTTGCTGTGTCATGCGGCGGTGGCGTTAGTGTACTAAGATGGCGGAAGCTCCGCAAGTCGTCTGGCTGTGAGAGGAGGAGCCGCTGCTCAGCCTCTCTCCTCCCTCTTCTCTACCTCCGCTTCCCCTTCCCTGTGTCCCGCTGAGGCGGAGGAGAGGAGCCCTGGGATCATGAAGGGTAACCGGGACGATATCGCTAACGGCCGCTGCGTTGTCAGCATATGCCGCGCACGCACGCACAGACACGTGATCGTGCCCTCTCGCCTCTCACAGCTCCTTCTCCGGTAACGCGGGAAGCGGGGGTTTGAGTGCGCCGCTTCCCACGCAGCACTGCCGAGGGGGGAGGCTCTCAATCACGGTATCTGCCCCTCACATACGCCGGGCCCAGTGCGGCCGCGTCTCCCTGGGGGTAGGGGGGAGGAGAGACTCAGACAGAGCCGCAGCGGGTCCGCAGCTCTGCCTGCCTCTGAGGGGGGGAGAAGAGACTCACACAGAGCCGCCGCGGGTCCGCAGCTACACCTGGGGTGGGGGGAGTCAGGAGAGAGGGGGCAGGACACAGAAAGAGAGACACACACACTGACTGACACACATACACACACTGACTGACACACATACACACACTGCCTGACACACACACATACACACTGACACACATACTCACACACACACTGACTTACACACATACACACACACACACTGACTGACACACATACACACTGACTGACACACATACACACACACACACTGACTGACACACATACACACTGACTGACACACATACACACACACACTGACTGACACACACACACACACACACACTGACTGACACACGCACACTGACTGACACACATACGCACGCACACTGACTGACACACATACGCATGCACACTGACTGACACACATACGCACACTGACTGACACACATACGCACGCGGGTCCGCAGCTCTGCCTGCCTCTGAGGGGGGGAGAAGAGACTCACACAGAGCCGCCGCGGGTCCGCAGCTACGCCTGGGGTGGGGGGAGTCAGGAGAGAGGGGGCAGGACACAGAAAGAGAGACACACATACTGACTGACACACATACACACACTGACTGACACACATACACACACTGCCTGACACACACACATACACACTGACACACATACTCACACACACACTGACTGACACACATACACACACACACACTGACTGACACACATACACACTGACTGACACACATACACACACACACACTGACTGACACACATACACACTGACTGACACACATACACACACACACTGACTGACACACACACACACTGACTGACACACATACGCACGCGCACTGACTGACACACATACGCACGCACACTGACTGACACACATACGCACACTGACTGACACACATACGCACGCACACTGACTGACACACATACACTCACTGACTGACACGCATACGCACGCACACTGACTGACACACATACACTCACTGACAGAAACACATACACACACTGACTGACACACATACACACACTGACCGACACAGAGAGACATTCACACAACAGAGAGAGAGAGACATACACTTACACACACACACTGACTGACACACACACACACACACACTGACTAACACACACACACACACACACACACACACACACACACACACACACACACACACACACACACACACACACACACACACACACACACACACACACTGACTGACACACACACACTGACTGACACACATGCACACACTGACTGACACACATGCACACACTGACTGACACACTGACTGACACACCGACCGACACACATACACACACTGACCGACACACATACACACACTGACCGGCACAGATACATACACTGACTGACACACACATACATACTCTCTGAGTGACACACATACATACTTTCTGACTGACACACATACATACTCACTGACTGACACATACACTGACTGACACATGTGTGCCGAGCACGCACGTTATAAGTACATTTCTGTGACAAAAGTCAAAGAAGTTTCACTTTCTATGCGCGTGCACAGCACACACAGCTTTTTTTTGTCTTCATTGTGGTACCCTGCCTTTCCGAACCTTGTTTGCAAGTACTCCATCACGGCGTCCCTGAGCCAGCTATCTCTCTGCTCCTCTATCTCGTGCATTTTGTGCTCAGGCACATAGGGGAACTCATATCCATGTGATTACCTATACCTGGCCACTATGGCCCTGTCTGCTCGGCTCAATTTGGTAAGTTTCCGGTTACCTGCCCTGCTTGGCAGTACCCAAAACTCAGGCTCCTCTGGGGCAATATCATCATATAGAATGGCAGCCCCCTTAGGAAGGATGTTCTTCTGCTCTATCTCCTGGTATCTATGCTCTAGCTCATCCGCCACCTCCTGGGGATAAAAGGCACCTACAGCCCACCAATGGTCAACTATGTTGTTTCTGATGAGCAGGAACCTCGTACGGTCCATACCCGTGTGGTACCCAGTAAATAGGGGTGCCCACCACTTGTCACGGTGCTCGTACTCTGACACTGCACTAGAAGTACCTGCCTCTGACTCTGTTTGTGAAGACACACCTGACGTGACCGCCTCAATAGAGTGCGAGCCTCTGCGTCTACCTCTGGTAGTATCAGTGTAGATGGTGGGGTTCATCTTATGGACCACTTTACTCACAGGCCCTGCCTCCGCAGTAGTATGAGACCCTCGGGCCCTCCCTCTAGACATAGGAGAAAATGGTACAGGGTTAGGCACACGTATCACATTGGCATATGGTATTTCCCCATCAGACCTTTCATCACTCAAGTCCCAATCCCTCCAATCTTTAGAATACTTGGGGTTCTTATCCAATTTATCCCCGCTAGGTCCTGGTGTCATAACTCGTGACGGGGCAGGGGCAGTGGCCGGGGTAATGGCGCTAGGGGCAGGGACTGGGGCATCGGCAATGTCCGTGTCAATGTCCATGTCAATGTCCAGCAATCGGGTAATGCCGCGACCAGTGGGCAGTTTTGTGCGTGCCCTTGCCGGCGTGCTTCGTGCTCCTCAGTAAACGCCGTGGCTTTCGAGTGTGGCAAGCGCAGCTGCCATGGCTGCTCCTCTTGCCGCAAATATGGTCGCCGGGCCTCCGTGCCAGCCAGAACCGTATGTGACGTCATCGCTGGTGCCCGCGGAATCTCCATCCGCTCCGTGGTCTCGCACCAGAAGTGCGTCAAGGACCGGAAGGGGCGGTGGTGTCGCCTCTGGATCGCGGACGGGCAGGTAGGCCGCAAGCCTCTCTCTCTTCCTCTGCAGGTTCCGTCTTCGCCTAGCGGGAGTAAGGGGGTGAGGGTGTCACCTTACCGCTCCGCTGCTGGCTGATGATCGCTGGCTCCTCCTGAGCAGTCTCGGATCCCGTCTCAGCCGCACTGGGAGTCACCACGGCCGTGGGACTTCTACGGGCCTCAGGCCGCACCACCGCTCGCTGTCGGGGGGTGTCCGGACTCGTCTGCTCCCTCTCTCTGGTAAGTAGACCGCTATCTTTCTTACAGCTGGGGTGGTTCGCCGGTAGGCGCATCGCCACCGATGGGAAGCCATCTTCTTCCTCCGAAGACGACTTGATCGGATTCTCCGCTAGGGAGTCAACGGGGTTTTTCGCCGCACCGCCAGTGGGTATGAAACAGGCCCGCTCCGGTACCTCCACTGCGGTCGCGCTCTTCTCCGCCGGAACCTCTCTCGGCTCTGTAGTTGGCTGGGCCTTGATTCCCACCTCAGCGGTGATGCAGGGAACTAGGGCAGCCTCGTCTGCCGCCTCCGCCACCTCCGTTAGTGTTCCCGGAGAGGCACCCCGAGGGGTCTTGATCATTGGCCATGGCTCGGTAGGCCACAGGTAGAACGTGCCACATTGAGGGCATCGTGCTTTGGTGCTTGGGGCTGGTCCGGGTGTCCTGCAATGTATGCACAGGCACCGGAGGTACTCTCGGCCGTCAATCTCCACCACCAGGAAGCTTCCTGGGAACTGGAAGATCGTCATGCTTAGTTCTGACATATTGCACACAGGGGTTGAACAGTTCAATGGTTCAGCTCCTTGCTCTTCGACAGTCATGCAAAAGTGAAGTTCCTCGCTCTCACTTCCTGTCCCTCCCTTCTCCGGAGTGGACGCTTCTGATTGGCTCTCACAGTGCCCCCTCCCTCTGGTGGAAACAAGAGGAGGGGCACTCTTTCACTCATCGTGACGTGGCTTTGTCTGTTGGCCAGTCACAGCACAGGTGGGTGGGCTTTCGGCTTTCGCGCCCCTCCTTCTGCAGGGGATCTGGGTTTGGCGCCAAACCCCTGCACATCTCTCGCCACATTTCTCTTACAGTCTCTTTGCACGCTTCACGTGTGCGATCCAGGATTGGCGGGAGTCGCCATTTTGGGACGGCTGCTAGCTGCTGGGCCGTGGATGACGCTGCTGTCGCCATTTTTAACTCTTTCTTGCACCGCGGAGCACATGTAGTGACGGCCTCCATCTTTGATGAGCCCATCAAATGTATAATTGCACTATTCTCAGTGTCTAATGCATAACTCGTTCCTAGACACTGACTGTTCTCACACTGTTAACTGAATGCTCTCTGCATACTCTCTCTGATTGCTTTACCCACTGATATGATGTGGCATACCCCAGGCTAGGCAGAACTCTTTCTCTGTGCACCGCACTCGCTGGCGGTTCCTGCAAGTACTCTGTGGTGTGTTTAATGTGGGTGCTGGCTAGTGTACCGGGCATCTCCCTAAGTACGGGCGTCTCCTCCTTTTGGCCACTCATAGTGCGGGCCCTGGGCCATGGTCCATGGACTAGTTAACAGGCTAACCCCCCCAGTTGCCTCACACTATCTGCCTCAAGGGACTAGAACAGCTATAGCCACACACCCATCTTCCAACACCCTCTTAGGGCACCCAGGGCGTACTGTGCGAGAGTCCACGCTCCCCTGACTACCCCTGGTATGCATATATGCCCTACTCTCTGCAGCACTTGCATGGAAGGTGCACTTAGCTCTTCCAGCTCTGCTTTCGCTGAAAGCCTGTCCTGTTCTGGATCTCAGCAGCGCGCCTCCAAATGTAACCAATGCTCCGCCCCCCCGCCCCCCCCGATCGCAGATTGGACCCCTAGGGTGTAGTGAGGGCTGGTTACATGTATGTTGGTGGTGCATACCTGTGAGGAACAGGAGGGCCTGAGTCTCCCGCGATGGTATTGAGGATAACAGGGACAGGCTTCTGGGGTATATGTCTTCATCTTTAGTGGTGATGGTGCAGCGCCTCCATCTCTGGTAAGCCCTTTAGGATATAGGGTGAAATCCTTCCAGAGAGCCCTTTGCTTCAGGGCGAGAGATTTCAGTCTCGCACAGTCTCTTGGTATAAAAACAGCAATGTCTCTTTATTGTACTCAGATCAGTAGCAGCACACAGCAGCAGCAGCACAGGTACAATGTACAGGGTCTGTTCCTCCTTCTCCTTTCCCTCCAGAAAGTACTCCCTCAGGATGGGCTGTCTGGAGCCTCAATACTCCAAACCCCCACCCCAAGGTATAGGTCCTCATGGTGAGGCTAACTCTCCCCTCACCCCCTGCAGGGTGAGGGGCATTGGTCCACCGCACTAGAGTGCTATCAGTCCTACTCAATATGGCTTGAGTGTCTCCTCTCCTGTCACCTTCAACTCCAAGATCAGACAGACCCAGACTCACAGGAGCAGCCTACTAAATTGAGACAGCCCTGCCCATCATGATGTCAGCAGGCCCCTGCCCTGTGTCTCTGCCTTCCACACAGAGTCAGGGGGCCTACCTCCACCAATCAGGCCAGGGCTTGAAGCGGGGGAAACCCATGATAACCCTTAGCAGGACTTACACCAGTAGGAGAAAGATATATAGCCCAAAATCTTACCAGGGCTACACTCTCCCTCAGGTGGAATGCAATGGTCCCCACTTGGACCTAACTTTAGCAGCTCCATCCTGCAGGTGAACAATCTGGGAAACAAAACACAGTTGACTAGTGCATACAACCTCAGACCGCCCAACCTGGATGGCGAATTAATGATACAGAGGTACCTCCAAACGTGGAGAATCTAACTTAATAATAATGGCGCGGGTCAGGCTTCCTAACTTCCCGCCCATTGTGGTCTGTTACAGTTACATAGTATGGCTGTACCGACCCATACTCTGGCCGATACACTATACTGTGCATATATATACTTCTCCCAACACTTCAGGCACGGAACAAATCAATTATTGAAGTCAAACTTCTTTAGTGGCACTGTGGCAGGACGGCCTGTAGCCGAGGTCAGGGAACAGTCCACACGTATAGTTTCAGGATAAATAAAAACGTTCAGTGGCTTTATTTCTCCACAGTAAGATAACATGCGGGTACACTGTCCCTTTAACAAAATAAATCCTGCTCCACTTTGGGAGAAAAACTGACTAATAACACAGCAGACCTATCTAGCAGGCTGGCTGGCTAAACCAGAACCAAACCATAAGGGTACTTTAAGCAGTCAGTAAACAAATGAATAATCCTTACTTTAGTTGAAGTAGTCTTTGGTGAAATCCCTCTGGCTAAGGGCTCACGCAGCAGTGTGCTTCTCTCTCTCTCTCTCTCTGGCAGCTACTGCCAGTCACATGATCCTTTATCTACCTTGCTGGCTCTCAGGTGTCAGCTAAAGAGTTCTGATTTCCTAACTTCCACCTGAGTTAACCCTTATGAGTGCTGGATGAAACACTCAGACATATGTCTCCCAGGCGTAACTGATAGGAGTTGACTTCACTCTGTCACATACCTCCCCTGTTTGTGTGTGGCTAGTGTCCCACAAGGCTGAAGCCCGACCCTCCACTCCTTCCCTTGACAAAAAATCAGCATTTCCATGGTCCTTTCCAGGTCTATGCTGAATATCAAAAGAGAAGGGTTGGAGGGCAATATACCACCTGGTCAACCTTGAATTTGTGACCTTCATGGTGTTTAACCACTTCAAGGGCGCATGGTCAGTGACCAGGGTGAAGTGTACTCCGGCGACATAATGTCTCAAGGCCTCAATTGCCCATTTTACAACGAGGCACTCCTTCTCAATTACGGAATACCTCACTTCCCTTGGGAACAGCTTCCGGCTGATGAACAGTATGGGGTGTTCAACACCATCAAATTGCTGAGACAGCACTGCTCCCAGTCCTACCTCTGAGGCATCCGTCTGGATGATGAAGGGCTCTTTAAAATCTGGGCTCCGAAGAGCGGGGCCCTCTGACAGGCACTTTTTTAGCATGTCAAAGGCGTCTTGGCACTCCCAAGACCATTTAACGTGGGTTGGGGCACTCTTTTTTGTCAGATCTGTTAGGGGTGCAGATATTTCTGAAAAATTGGGGATAAACCGCCGGTAAAACCCTGCTAACCCCAAAAGGGAGCGGACCTGTGTCTTTGTCTGTGGGGTGGGGACTTCCTTTATGGCGGCCACCTTGCTAGCTAGTGGCCTTACTATCCCTCCCCCAACGGCATAGCCCAAGTACCTTGTAGTGGATTTACCCAGGGCACATTTTTTGGGATTTGCAGTGAGCCCTGCTTCTCTTAAGGACGTTAGGACTGCCCTTAACCTTTTTATATGAGACTGCCAGTGTCTGCTATAGATGACAATGTCATCCAAGTAGGCCGCGGCATATGCCCTATAGGGTCGTAGTACCTTGTCCATTAACCTTTGGAACGTGGCTGGAGCCCCATGTAACCCAAATGGCATAGTGACGTATTGGTATAAACCGAGAGGGGTGGCGAAGGCAGTTTTGCATTTGGATTCTTCCGCTAGAGGTATCTGCCAATATCCTTTCGTGAGATCTAGGGTGGAGATATACTCTGCTTTACCAAGCGAATCAAGCAATTCATCCACCCTAGGCATTGGATATGCATCAAATCTGGATACAGCATTTACCTTTCGCAGATCCACGCAAAACCTCACCTTCCCATCTGGTTTAGGGACCAACACGATAGGGCTACACCATTCGCTGTGGGACTCCTCGATCACGCCCAATTCCAACATGTCTATTATCTCCCTCTCTACCAGGTCTTTTCGACCCTCTGGCAATCTATAGGGACGGGACCGTACTTTTACGCCAGGTTCTGTCTCAATCCTATGGGACACTAAATCAGTCTGCCCTGGCAGCTCAGAAAAACATCTGGGAACTGGTCACATACATCAAGTAGATCTGACCTTTGTTCCGTTGTTAACTGCTCTCCCATGGGAACCTGATGGTCAGTGTACGTACTACCCTTTGGAAGCTTTGGACCCAAATCCGTCTCTCCTTCCCGAGTGTGAATGAACAGCGATCTCATCGTTTTCCAGGGTTTCAGGAGGTTCACGTGGTAGATTTGTTTACCCTTCCTGGACCCTGGTTGAGAAATCTCATAGTTCACCTCCCCGGTGCGGCGGAGAACTTGGAAAGGACCCTGCCACTTCGCAAGGAGTTTACTCTCTGATGTCGGTAGTAGTAGCATCACTTGGTCCCCAGGTTGGAAGACCCTCAAGCGAGTATTTTGATTGTACTGCCTCTCTTGACGTTCTTGAGCAGATTTGAGGTTTTCCTTCGCAAACCGACCTATCATGTCTAGGCGGTTTCTAAGGTCTATGACATACTGAAGGGTATTCTTGGAGGGGGAGGGCTCCTCCTCCCAGGATTCCTTCAGTAGGTCGAGAATACCCATATAGGAGCTCAAACGGGGAGAAGCCTGTGGATGATTGGGGAATTCTCGTACCGCAAACAACAGGAAAGGGAGAAGTTCATCCCAAGCTCGCTTTTCAGTGTCCACAAACTTCCTAAGCATAGTTTTTAAAGTACGGTTAAACATCTCTACCAATCCATCAGTCTGAGGATGGTAGACCGAGGTCCGGACGGATTTTACCTCTAATAACTTCAGGACATCCTGCATTAACTTTGCCATGAAATTTGTTCCCTGGTCAGTTAACATTACTTGGGGAAGTCCTACCCTAGAAAACAGTTCTAACAGCCTGTGAGCAACCTGTTTAGCAGTGGCTGATCTCAGAGTGAAGGCCTCAGGATACCTGGTGGCATAATCAACAACAACGAGTATAAATTTATGTCCCATCGCAGAGGGTTCTAAAGGTCCGACCAGATCTACCCCAATTCTCTCGAATGGGATGGCTACCAAGGGCAGAGGAACCAAAGGAGCCGGCTTCTGTCCTTTTTGGCTAGTTAACTGGCATTCAGGACATGTTTCACATAGTTTCATGATGTCACCATGTATGCCTGGCCAGTAAAACCGGGACGAGATGCGGTCCGTGGTCTTATCTCTGCCCAAATGACCACCCCATGGGAGAGTATGGGCTAGGGTAAACACTGTTTTAATCAACCCTTTAGGGACTAGCATCTGTCGAATGACCTCCCCTGTTTGTGTAACCTTATTCACACGATATAGTATGTCATTCAACAGTTCAAAATGTGGAAACACTTTTACACCTTGTACATCTATTATCTTGTTGTTGACCTGTACCACCTTCTCATATTGTCTAGCCAGAGCTGGGTCCTCCCTCTGCCTCTGACGGAAGTCAGGAAGATCCAGGTCTGGCAACACTCCCGTATCTATCTGTTCCCCACCCTGGTCATCCCCGGCCATGACCTGCAGTCCTGTGGGCTGACTAATGTTACCAAAAGTCCCAGCCTTTCTTAACCAGTCCTCTTTTTCCGCACGTCTCTGTTTATGTGTCTTTGGGACATGGTGTCTACGGGGGAAAATCTCTGGGGTAAAAGGGAACAAGTCTCCGGGCTTCTCCGGTACCAGAGAAGTAGGCTCCGTAGGAGTAGGGGCCAACAATGTTTCGAGGTAGGGCCAGTCTCGGCCAAGTAGAACAGGAGCAGGTAGCCAGGGAGCAACTCCCACTAGTAGGCTAGCCTCTTGATCCTGGATACGCAGTGTAACATTCGCCGTCGGGTATCTCTTTGTATCTCCATGGATACACTCGATATTCCAAGGAGAGTCATAAGATAATCTATTGCTTGGAATTAGGCCCTCTAGGATCAGGGTTTTTCCAGAGCCCGAGTCCAGCATGGCGTTTACTTTTGTCCCCTCCAGAGATGCTGGGACTAACCACGGATTATGGTCCCCTCGGAGACAAGCTGTGGCAGTGGTTCTGCCATATGAACAGTCCATTTCCTCATCTCCTGAGTCCGCAAACTCGTCGTCCGCGGAAGCTCTCGACGGGGCTCGGTGTTTGGACCTCTCCGCTGTTGGATGGGGTCCTCCCTTCTGGTTGGTGGGGTTATCCTCTCCACCTGGTGGGTGACAGGAGTCCAGGTTCTCGGGGAATACTGTGGGTGGCGGCCTCCCTTGAGTGATCCAGTGGCCTCGGACCCAGGATGGGCGTCTCTGCAGGAGTTTGTACCAGGAACCCTCCGAGATGGGAAAGGGTCTTCCGATCGGGTTGACTGGATCTCCCGAGCTGGCGGGTTGTAGACCCCTCGATTGTCTGATCTCCTGCCTCTAGTATCACCGGAAGCAACTGGTGTTTGTACCGGCCATTCCCAGCTATCCTGTTGGGTGTCGTCGCCCAGGAAGTTTTCCACCAAGCGGACCGCTGAATCCAGGGAAAATGCAGCGTGTCTTTTTACCCAGGAGCGGGAGGAGGGGGGCAGTATCTGTATGAACTGCTCGAGCACAAACTGTTCAAGGATCTCAGCCTTGTCATGTTTTTCCGGTTGTATCCACCTGGCACATAAGTCTACTAAGCGGTGGGCTACGACCCGGGGTCTGTCTCGGTTTGTATATTTCACTGTCCGGAACCGCTGTTGGTAGGTCTCTGGCGTGAGGCCTAGGCGATCCAGAATAGCAGCCTTTAGTTTCTGATAGTCCTGGAAGAGCCTGGTAGGCTGCCTGAGCTTCCCCTATGAGGAGTGGAGCCAGAGTCGTTACCCAGCGATCAACTGTCCAGCCGTGGGCCGTGGCTACCCTTTCAAAAGTGAGGAGAAATGCCTCTGGGTTTTCGTTTGGCTTCATTTTAGGCAGCATCACCGGTGGGTTATTTGGAATCCCTGGTCTGCCTGGGGTTGGGCCTTCGACCAGCAATTGGAGTAGCTTTTCCTCTCGCCGGGCCTGTTGCTCATCTTACTGGGCTTGTCGCTCAGCTTGCTGGGCTTGTCGCTCATCTTGCTGGGCTTGTCTCTCTGCTTGCTTCTCTGCTAGCTGAAGCTGTTGCTCAAGGAACTGAGAAAAAAATTTCTCCATTTTTTTTTTTGTGGCCCTTCAGATAAAGGGGCCGTCCGACATCCCACTTCTGACACCACATGTGGCAGGACGGCCTGTAGCCGAGGTCAGGGAAGCAAGTGTTCTGGCTGTGAGAGGAGGAGCCGCTGCTCAGCCTCTCTCCTCCCTCTTCTCTACCTCTGCTTCCCCTTCCCTGTGTCCCGCTGAGGCGGAGGAGAGGAGCCCTGGGATCATGAAGGGTAACCGGGACGATATCGCTAACGGCCGCTGCGCTGTCAGCATATGCCGCGCACGCACGCACAGACACGTGATCGTGCCCTCTCGCCTCTCACAGCTCCTTTTCCGGTAACGCGGGAAGCGGGGGTTTGAGTGCGCCGCTTCCCACGCAGCACTGCCGAGGGGGGGGGCTCTCAATCACGGTATCTGCCCCTCACATACGCCGGGCCGGTGCGGCCGCATCTCCCTGGGGGTGGGGGGAGGAGAGACTCAGACAGAGCCGCCGCGGGTCCGCAGCTACGCCTGCCTCTGAGGGGGGGAGGAGAGACTCACACAGAGCCGCCACGGGTCCGCAGCTACGCCTGGGGTGGAGGGAGTCAGGAGAGAGGGGGCAGGACACAGAAAGAGAGACACACACACACACTGACTGACACACATACACACACTGACTGACACACATACACACACTGACTGACACACACACATACACACTGACACACACACACTGACTGACACACATACACACACACACACTGACTGACACACATACACACTGACTGACACACATACACACACACACACACTGACTGACACACACACTGACTGATACGCACGCACACTGACTGACACACATACGCACGCACACTGACTGACACACATACACACGCACACTGACTGACACACATATGCACGCATACTGACTGACACACATACGCACGCACACTGACTGACACAGATACGCACGCACACTGACTGACACACATACGCACGCACACTGACTGACACACATACACTCACTGACAGAAACACATACACACACTGACTGACACACATACACACACTGACCGACACAGAGAGACATTCACACAACAGAGAGAGAGAGACATACACTGACACACACACACTGACTGACACACACACACACACACTGACTAACACACACACACACACACACACACACACACACACACACACACACACACACACACACACACACACACACACACACACACACACACACACACACACACACTGACTGACACACATGCACACACTGACTGACACACATGCACACACTGACTGACACACATGCACACACTGACTGACACACTGACTGACACACCGACCGACACACATACACACACTGACCGACACACATACACACACTGACCGGCACAGATACATACACTGACTGACACACACATACATACTCTCTGAGTGACACACATACATACTCTCTGACTGACACACATACATACTCACTGACTGACACATACACTGACTGACACATGTGTGCCGAGCACGCGCGTTATAAGTAAATTTCTGTGACAAAAGTCAAAGAAGTTTCACTTAATATGCGCGTGCACAGCACACACAGCTTTTTTTTGTCTTCATTGTGGTACCCTGCCTTTCCGAACCTTGTTCGCAAGTACTCCATCACGGCCTCCCTGAGCCAGCTATCTCTCTGCTCCTCTATCTCGTGCATTATGTGCTCAGGCAAATAGGGGAACTCATATCCATGTGATTACCTATACCTGGCCACTATGGCCCTGTCTGCTCGGCTCAATTTGGTAAGTTTCCGGGTTACCTGCCCTGCTTGGCAGTACCCAAAACTCAGGCTCCTCTAGGGCAACATCATCATATAGAATGGCAGCCCCCTTAGGAAGGATGTTCTTCTGCTCTATCTCCTGGTATCTATGCTCTAGCTCATCCGCCACCTCCTGGGGAGAAAAGGCACCTACAGCCCACCGATGGTCAACTATGTTGTTTCTGATGAGCAGGAACCTCGTACGGTCCATACCCGTGTGGTACCCAGTAAATAGGGGTGCCCACCACTTGTCACGGTGCTCGTACTCTGACACTGCACTAGAAGTACCTGCCTCTGACTCTGTTTGTGAAGACACACCTGACGTGACCGCCTCAATAGAGTGCGAGCCTCTGCGTCTACCTCTGGTAGTATCAGTGTAGATGGTGGGGTTCATCTTATGGACCACTTTACTCACAGGCCCTGCCTCCGCAGTAGTATGAGACCCTCGGGCCCTCCCTCTAGACATAGGAGAAAATGGTACAGGGTTAGGCACACGTATCACATTGGCATATGGTATTTCCCCATCAGACCCTTCATCACTCAAGTCCCAATCCCTCCAATCTTTAGAATACTTGGGGTTCTTATCCAATTTATCCCCGCTAAGTCCTGGTGTCATAACTCGTGACGGGGCAGGGGCACTGGCCGGGGTAATGGCGCTAGGGGCAGGGACTGGGGCATCGGCAATGTCCGTGTCAATGTCCAGCAATCGGGTAATGCCGCGACCAGTGGGCAGTTTTGTGCGTGCCCTTGCCGGCGTGCTTCGTGCGCCTCAGTAAACGCCGTGGCTTTCGAGTGTGGCAAGCGCAGCTGCCATGGCTGCTCCTCTTGCCGCAAATATGGTCGCCGGGCCTCCGTGCCAGCCGGAACCGAAAGTGACGTCATCGCTGGTGCCCGCGGAATCTCCATCCGCTCCGTGGTCTCGCACCGGAAGTGCGTCAAGGATCGGAAGGGGCGGTGGTGTCGCCTCTGGATCACGGACGGGCAGGTAGGCCGCAAGCCTCTCTCTCTCTCTTCCTCTGCAGGTTCCGTCTTCGCCTAATAGGAGTAAGGGGGTGAGGGTGTCACCTTACCGCCCCGTTGCCGGCTGATGATCGCTGGCTCCTCCTGAGCAGTCTCGGATCCCGTCTCCGCCGCACTGGGAGTCACCACGGCCGTGGGACTTCTACGGGCCTCAGGCCGCACCAGCGCTTGCTGTCGGGGGGTGTCCGGACTCGTCTGCTCCCTCTCTCTGGTAAGTAGACCACTATCTTTCTTACAGCTGGGGTGGTTCGCCGGTAGGCGCATCGCCACCGATGGGAAGCCATCTTCTTCCTCCGAAGACGACTTGATCGGATTCTCCGCTAAGGAGTCACAGGGGTCTTTCGCCGCACCGCCAGTGGGTATGGGTATGAAACGGGCCCGCTCTGGTACCTCCACTGCGGTCGCGCTCTTCTCCGCCGGAACCTCTCTCGGCTCTGTAGTTGGCTGGGCCTTGATTCCCACCTCAGCGGTGATGCAGGGAACTAGGGCAGCCTCGTCTGCCGCCTCCGCCACGTCCGTTAGTGTTCCCGGAGAGGCACCCCGAGGGGTCTTGATCATTGGCCATGGCTCGGTAGGCCACAGGTAGAACGTGCCACATTGAGGGCATCGTGCTTTGGTGCTTGGGGCAGGTCCGGGTGTCCTGCAATGTATGCACAGGCACCGGAGGTACTCTCGGCCGTCAATCTCCACCACCAGGAAGCCTCCTGGGAACTGGAAGATCGTCATGCTTAGTTCTGACATATTGCACACAGGGGTTGAACAGTTCAATGGTTCAGCTCCTTGCTCTTCGACAGTCAGGCAAAAGTGAAGTTCCTCGCTCTCACTTCCTGTCCCTCCCTTCTCCGGAGTGGACGCTTCTGATTGGCTCTTACAGTGCCCCCTCCCTCTGGTGGAAAAAAGAGAAGGGGCACTCTTTCACTCATCGTGACGTGGCTTTGTCTGTTGGCCAGTCACAGCACAGGTGGGTGGGCTTTCGGCTTTCGCGCCGCTCCTTCTGCAGGGGATCTGGGTTTGGCGCCAAACCCCTGCACATCTCTCGCCACATTTCTCTTACAGTCTCTTTGCACGCTTCACGTGCGCGATCCAGGATTGGCGGGAGTCGCCATTTTGGGACGGCTGCTAGCTGCTGGGCCGTGGATGACGCTGCTGTCGCCATTTTTAACTCTTTCTTGCTCCGCGGAGCACATGTAGTGACGGCCGCCATCTTTGATGAGCCCATCAAATGTATAATTGCACAATTCTCAGTATCTAGTGCATAATTCGTTCCTAGACACTGACTGTTCTCACACTGTTAACTGAATGCTCTCTGCATACTCTCTCTGATTGCTTTACCCACTGATATGATGTGGCATACCCCAGGCTAGGCAGAACTCTTTCTCTGTGCACCGCACTCGCTGACGGTTCCGGCAAGTACTCTGTGGTGTGTTTAATGTGGGTGCTGGCTAGTGTACCGGGCATCTCCCTAAGTACGGGCGTCTCCTCCTTTTGGCCACTCATAGTGCGGGCCCTAGGCCATGGTCCATGGACTAGTTAACAGGCTAACCCCCCCAGTTGCCTCACACTATCTGCCTCAAGGGACTAGAACAGCTATAGCCACACACCCATCTTCCAACACCCTCTTAGGGCACCCAGGACGTACTGTGCGAGAGTCCACGCTCCCCTGACTACCCCTGGTATGCATATATGCCCTACTCTCTGCAGCACTTGCATGGAAGGTGCACTTAGCTCTTCCAGCTCTGCTTTCGCTGAAAGCCTGTCCTGTTCTGGATCTCAGCAGCGCGCCTCCAAATGTAACCCATGTTACCCCCCCCCCCCGGTCGCAGATTGGACCCCTAGGGTGTAGTGAGGGCTGGTTACATGTATGTTGGTGGTGCATACCTGTGAGGAACAGGAGGGCCTGAGTCTCCCGCGATGGTATTGAGGATAACAGGGACAGGCTTCTGGGGTATATGTCTTCATCTTTAGTGGTGATGGCGCAGCGCCTCCATCTCTGGTAAGCCCTTTAGGATATAGGGTGAAATCCTTCCAGAGAGCCCTTTGCTTCAGGGCAAGAGATTTCAGTCTCGCACAGTCTCTTTGTATAAAAACAGCAATGTCTCTTTATTGTACTCAGATCAGTAGCAGCACACAGTAGCAGCAGCACAGGTACAATGTACAGGGTCTGTTCCTCCTTCTCCTTTCCCTCCAGAAAGTACTCCCTCAGGATGGGCTGTCTGGAGCCTCAATATTCCAAACCTCCACCCCAAGGTATAGGTCCCCAGGGTGAGGCTAACTCTCCCCTCACCCCTTGCAGGGTGAGGGGCATTGGTCCACCTCACTAGAGTGCTATCAGTCCTACTCAATATGACTTGAGTGTCTCCTCTCCTGTCACCTTCAACTCCAAGATCAGACAGACCCAGACTCACAGGAGCAAGATATATAGGACAAAATCTTACGTGGGAGATATATATATATATATATATATCATAATACTGAGTTAAGTTATGGTGAGTAAAAAAAGTGACAAAAACCCTCCACAGGAAAGCAAATATGCAAATATAGCTGTATGCTCATCTGCATGTTTTAGGCAGGTCTGCAACCCCGCCTTTCCCCATTATCACCCAGCATACAGCACTTCCACTGCAGCAAGGGATTCTGGGAAATGACATGCAAATGAGCACACAGTGTCACTTTTTGCCTCAATAACCATTTTTAACATGGTTCCCTATAAAAGTGACACTGTGTGCTCATTTGCATGTCATTTCCCAGAATCCCTTGCTGCAGTGGAAGTGCTGTATGCTGGGTGATAATGGGGAAAGGCGGGGTTGCAGACCTGCCTAAGACATGCAGATGAGCATACAGCTATATTTGCATATATATATATATATATATATATATAGACCATACGATACCGGTTGCAACACGACAACAAGGGACAGCACGCAGGACGCAGGTAAGTAAATCATAAATTTTCTATATTTTATAGAAGACACAAAAACCGACGTTTCGGTCCCCCAGTGGGACCTTTCTCAAGGTGGCACCACCTTGAGAAAGGTCCCACTGGGGGACCGAAACGTCGGTTTTTGTGTCTTCTATCAAATATAGAAAATTTATGATTAACTTACCTGCGTGCTGTCCCTTGATGTCGTGTTGCAACCAGTATCGTATGGTCTGTTATTGCTTTATGGGATAAGCACCAAAACTTTGATATATATATATATATATATATATCAAAGACCAACACAAAATTAAGTAGCGCTCAGGTGGATAATAGTGACAATATATATATAGAATAATGATAATAAATTATATGAATCAATAAAAATCCTAATAAAAATCAACACACTTTTAGCTACATATAACTACAAACCACTACGAATCTAAGAACAAAAAACAAACAGAAGCACAAGCTCCATAGCATGTAACTGTTTAAACAAAAGAGTACATTTATTAAAAAACTGCAGCCCAAAGGAAATGCACTTACAGGATTGACTCAGTCTCCTGGCGCCAACTTGTGACAGGAGTTGGTGTTGGCTACAAGCTGTGCAGATATACCTTGCCTACCTGGGACCCCCGTCACCCCCGCAGATGACTACACACAGAGATTTCTCTCCCACGTATGGTTGCTTTTTTTAATCCTGTAAGTGCATTTCCTTTGGGCTGCAGTTTTTTAATAAATGTACTCTTTTGTTTAAACAGTTACATGCTATGGAGCTTGCGCTTCTGTTTGTTTTTTTGTTCTCATATCTCTCTCTCTCTCTATATATATATATGCGAGAGGAAAAGGGGGACCCCGCATCCACAGGATAAATGAATACAACCAAATACCGACACTGGATAAATCCAATATACAGTGATATGTCGGTGGTGCTATAAGGGCAGAGAAATAGGGTAAGAGAGGTACACAAACGATGGATGAATGGAGGAGACAAGGAGCAAAGCTCAAAGCATGATAACGTGTCCCAAGGAGGGGACAAACCAGGGGATCCTGCCTACTAGACCTGCTCCTACGCGTTTCGGCCACATCGTTTGTGTACCTGACCATAGGTGATGTACAGTATCACTCTCATTTGCTGCAGGCCTAAGTGTGCTTTCTAGGCTTCACATTGTGTATCATTGTTGTCACTTACATGCTATTTGTGTCACTATAGACAAACCCTAGACTGATGGGAATAATAGTGTGTTGTGATTTTCTGCCTATGATTATGTAGCCATAGCCACGGTTATTAAGTCTGTTGCTTGTTATATTAGACTTACCTCGTCAGGTACCTTAGAGCATTATTATTGTCAATTTTGACTTCTGGTTATGTCCCTATGAGGACACGTCTTTGGAGGATTTGTCAAGTTTTGTAACGCACAGGGGATCCATGCCCTATTTTAACATTTTCTGTGCTTCGTTTTTAACCGTTGTTCTGTGACAATTTATCAATAAAAATTATGTGATTTGTACTTAAATACATACTAGAGTGCTTTTTTAGGGCCTTTCTCTCTCTTACTCTATATCTATATATATATAGATATAGGAACCATGTTGAATGGTTTTGAAGCAAAAGGTGGCACTGTGTGCTCATTTGCATGTCATTTCCCAGAATCCCTTGCTGCAGTGGAAGTGCTGTGTGATAATGGTGAAAGGCGGGGTTGCAGACCTGTCTAAGACATGCAAATGAGCATACAGTAATATTTCCATTTGCTATATGCTTTGCTGTGGAGGGTTTTTGTCACTTTTTTCACCCACCATAACTTAACTAAGTATATATATATATTCTCTCTCCCTCTGTCTGTCTGTTCACCTGTCCGTGCGCCTAGTAAAAAAACTTAAATAGTAGGCAAATCGAAAGTATATGAAAGAAGCAATATGTGCAGTGATAACTATATAATCCTTTCTAGTTGCCGCTAGAGAGCAGTGAAATTCAGCAATATGGAAACAAGCTAATAATGATCCCAAAGTATCTGATGTTGGGTCCCAATGAAAAAAAAATATATATAAAATGATCCAGGTCACAAGACAGGATATAAGAAAAATGTTGAACAATAGGGTAAACAAAAATAAATAATAATTATTCATAATTATTATTATATATTAGGATATAAGAAAAATTAGTGTTCTGACAAAAGCTTACCAGTTCATGCAAATTTATGGAAAATATGTTTTATTATCATTTTGAATAAAATTACAAACCATCCAAGTTAAAGCATGGCACTTCTATTTACATATTTATTAAATAACAATTTTCCAAATATGAACCCCCCCATCCCATGTCCTTGTATTCTTGTTAATTTGACCACTCTCACACTAAAGAAAATGTCAGGAATGTTAAGTCAGTTTTAAACTGTGAGAAATATGAAGATCAATTCCAGTTTTCACATCCAGTTAATATTCTTTCCCAAGTTGGAGGGCTTTCAAATGAGTTCTGTCATGCAAGGTATTCTGCTAGTGCTTGTTTTACCCCCATTACTTCCTCAATCACACGATTTGAAAACCAGTATATTTATTTTCAAGAAGAAGACCTGAGAACAGGGGTTGGAGCATATTTTGCAGACAGGGGATCCACTTTAAAATCTCAGTGGGAGGTTCTTCTGTTTATCTCCATTCACTTCTACATGGGCCAACACGGTATTCCTTTGGCAAAGTGTTGCCAGTATTTCTTGTAGTGGTTAATGATGGTCTGGTAACATAAGTCATTGGCTGGTCATATGCCACTGCACATTTAATAAATTAAATAGAATAAAAAGTTCTACACTGTAAAGAAAAGTTTCATGATTAAGAGGCTCTGCACCCCAAAACAGCTGAAGAAATACTCCAGATCCAGTTAAAAAAAAAAAATTATATGTTAGTAAAAGGAACAAAACTTCCCATCGCTCGTTGATACAGATGTGAATCAATAATATAAAACGGACGGTACTCTCTTCTTCCGCATATATTCAAAGTTTGTATGACGAATAAGCTCAAATTGTGCCATCTCCTGTACGGATTTGGATTTTATTTGCACTGTAATTGAAAAAAACAAAAAAAACAAATGGTTCTCTGTACTGTGAGCGCTTCACGTTTTTTTCAACTCTTTCATAACCTGCAAACGTTTCTGAAGATGAGCCAAATGACCACAATTGGAAACACTGGTTTCTCAACTCCACTATGGAAACGGATGCTTGTTGTGCACCTCTTCCAGATTATGACCAACGCTTTTTTTTTTGTGTCCGTATAGTACTGTAGCATTAGAGCCAGCACCCTTGTGCGTCTTTTGTCATTTATGAAAATGTTTTGCGCCCCACAGAGAGCAGCAAGAATGGTGTAGTGCAGAGAGTATTCACACCTACTCTTTTGGAGTAGCGACAACACAAACCCCCAGGAAACTGGATTAAAATAGAACATTCTTTGTCTTTCACCCCACCGCTAGCAACCACCCTGAGTGAACAGATAGTAAAAGTTCAACAATTGTTGACCATACACACATTTTCTTCAGGGAACAGCCTTCTGGAGTGGTCCTGCACTGCTGGTCTCTGCAAGCACATGGGTAAAAAGCAGGATCTTGGCATGAACCATATGGATCAATGAGAACGGTTCTTGAGGTATTGATCAAATCTGAATTAACCCATTCACTACCAGAGGAGTCTGCAGGTCCCCATGACAGTGAAGTGGTCGTCTTCCAATAATTATTTATTTCTTGCGACGTATCATCCGACCACTTCAGTCTGCATTGTGGGTAGGGGAATGTTGGTACCAGGGATGACGAATTCCCCTTCTCCTTCTATGAGAGAGTCCCACTGGTTGAAATCCTTCTGGAGGCCTGGTTTGTAAAGAAAGAAACAATATGAACAAACGTGATCAACCTTTTTCCGTGTGTTTACACTCATGTTTAACGCCCTGATTAGATCTGCAGGTCCCTGTATTTTAAATGGTCTGTATTCTCCCACTATAAACCCCCCGCATACAAAGTAGGTGCAATGTAAAATTAAATAATATTCATTTGTAATTTAAAAACAAAAAGGGGAGGTATGGTTTGGAAAAGAAGAATAGAGCATAATTTGAAGTTTGTTTTAAGTGAATATTGGAAGAGACTGCTACTTCACAACAGCAGTTAATGTTAACAACACCCCCCCCCCCCCCAATAACATCATGGCTTTCTATTGGATATTTAAACGCTGCCATTTCGTTAGGCACACAAGCTCCATGGCTGCAGATACCAGTACCCCTACAGAGGTAAATATCTTTGGAAGCAGAGGGTCCCTGTAGCTGTTCAGTTCCGGAGACCCCCTGCTTCAATCCTGTAATAAAAATAAATGTAGACTTGCAATTACCCCCATCTGAACACTCATATAGAGTTTTTACAGGCCTGGAAGGGTATAACACCAGTTAGGCATTAATTAACTAACATATCATGATTTCCCCTCTTCTCTCAACTTGAGCTAAAGACCTATTTCAGGGTCTGTCTATATGTAATGCCAATACATTCTTTACATCACGTTACTGAAGATAATGCAACGTACTAAAACAACGTGACGTTAAGCCCATTGTTCGGATGCTGTTTTTGCATGTAATTAGCTTTAACAGTTTGAGCGCCCAAGGACGTACTTACTGTCATGGGTTCTGGCACCCGGTGTGCCCCATGACATAGAAGCTACGTATCCCCCCCCGCAAAAATGATTGTTTTCATAGGGGAGCACAGAGGACGCGGTCTGAACCGATGATTAACAGAAGGGATGACGCCTCCCCGTCCGCCATCAGTCACATGATCGGAGAGGCACATAAAGGGTTACGGATCCTATGCCAACTCAGAAAACGGAGCGTCTGTTTTCCTGGTTTCGGTAACGTCCCCTTATGAGCCCTGATTTAGCCTTAGTATCTCTATACCAGGTGTGGCCAACTCCAGTCCTCAAGGACTACCAACAGGTAAGGATTTTAGGATATCCCTGCTTCAGCACAGGTAGCTCAGTCGAAGATGTATGGTGTGTGTATCTGGTGTGTGCATAAGTCTGCATATAGTGCGTGTACCTGGTGTGTGCGTGCATCTTTGTATGGTGTCTGTGTATGGTGCGTGGCATTAGTGCGTAGCGTCTGTGTATGGTGCGTGGCTTTGGAGCGTAGCGTCTGTGTATGGTGCGTGGGCCGACTGATTCTTGAGCCGGTTGGATTTGACCGTTGGGCCAAAACTTGCCAGCCAGCCAGCCCCTGAGCAGGGATATCCTGAAAACCTGTCCTGTTGGTATCCTTTGAGCACTGGAGTTGGCTACCCCGGCTCTATACATATTGAGCTTCTCACAGCATGCTTTTCTGAAAGATATCACTGAAACAGTACCCCAATCCAACCCTGACCAGGCTCCTGACCACTTACCCAAGTGTCTTTGCAGAAAGGCTAATATCACATTATTGATGATGTCCATACACACATAAGGATCAATTTCTCCTTTCAACTGAAATAGTTTCCCTATTAAATAACCAGTCAGGAATGTGAAGTCCGGGAAACTCTGATGCACAGCCCCCCTGCAAAGAAAGAAAATCCACAGCTCTGAAAAACTGCCGGGAAGAAATAAAAGACCCTAGAACAGTGTGGAGCCCCCACTACTGCTTGGTTTGATTGTGGGCGGTGCTCTTCGGTAGCTATTAATAATGATAACATAGAGAACCGTACCCCGAGTTTAGCACTCAGGCTCACACTCTGATTATTACCAGAGTGTGAGCCTCAGTGCTAAACTTGGGGTACTGTTCTCTACGTTATCAAGAAATAAAAGAAGAAACCTTCCAGAGACAAACGTCATTTAAAGGAAAAGTTACAACCACAAGACCCATATTTTATTGTGAAATTATTCTGCAGGTTTCTATATTTAATGGTGCAGTTCCCTCCACAAAATTACGTACAATCAGGGCCCTGTGTGAACATATACAATATTGTGTGCAGACTTGCAAATACATTCTTACGCACACACACTACAATCTATACATTCTTGGAGACATATACATAGGAAAAAATAAATAAAAAAGGGGCGCAAAGGAGAAACAACAAAGACACAATTAGTAAAGCAAAATACAATTTATATGTCCGAATGCAACATAGAACACTTACATATAATAAAGGTGGATCATAGTGATCCCGATCATCCGCAATGCCACAGAGGAAGTGTCACTCTAAGACACGAAACGCGTTGCGGTGAGATCATACGCGGCGATGTAAGATCCGTCACGACGGACGGCGGAAGCTTCCACCTGTGCATACCCACGAGGACGCCGACTGAAGGACTGATCCAGGCATCTGAATTCCATCATTAGGGCCGGGACGCACTCTTTCCTTTCAACAACTGGGACTTTGGAACCGCGGGGCTTCGGTGAACCAAGGTCCGTTCCTCTGTGGCAGTGCGGATGATTGGGATCACTGTGATCCACCTATATTTTATGTAAGTGTTATATGTTCCATTCGTACATATAAATTGTATTTTGCTTTACTAATTGTGTCTTTTTGTGCTTGGAATTGCCCGGCTGATCACGGGAGACAGGGAGCTGCAGGGAGAATCACATTGACTGTGACGAGATATAAGTTAAAGCACAGCGGGCACTGTATTTTTCTAACGACATATACATAGGCACACATTTAAACACTCGTATTAGTGGGGGCGGCTGCAGGATCCCCATAGATTTGCCTTAAATACTGTGTATTGAGAGCAAATGTTCCAGCTTAAATGTAAACAAATTGTGATTGTTCTCAGAATAAAAATCTACGATGGTTGTAAACGGTTTTCATTTAAAACTTATTTGTAAACAATATTTGGTATCTCGGGTCTCTCGGGCTGACTTTATACACATCGAATCCTTGAGCTCGAGATAACGCAACGTGTAATGGTGAAGTGTGAAGACGGGCTCATCTCACAGAAGGCCAAGGTCTTTAAATGACTGGCCCTGGGACATGTTAACCCATTCAGTGACCTAATGACGTCCCAAAAAAGTGCAGTCACTGGGGCCCTTATGACTTACACGACATTGCCCCTTACTCAGTTTTTTAGAGGCTGTATGGGATCAGCGCTCCACGTCTCACACTGAAGGGAAGAGCGGTCACTTGATGTGGAAGTGCCGCAGGGTCCGTGGCCAAGGAGGTGGCATGACCCTTCGGCCCTGCAGGGGTTAATTACCTTTGCAATGGGACTGGAAATGGTCAACAATGCAAAACGGACGGTAAATTGAGCTCGTTCCATGCATCCAAATTAACGCGGGGTATAGATACTCGTCTACCTTTCTTTACACCAGTTATAAGATCAACACCAAGCCATCGGGGATTCACCCTCCGGACAATCAATCTTGTGCCGATGCGTAGGCCTTCGCCAATTGTTTCCGCAACATGACTATAGCCCTGATTGTGTGTGTTTGTGTGTGTGTGCGTTGGGAGTCCAGAGAGAGTTAACGGAGGAAGAGATTCAATTTTAGGAAAAGTATGAAGGAGATCACAACCATTTACATACAGACATAATTTCTGTTTGGTTTTAGGGGAATTATGTTTTATAGTAGGATATGTGTGTGTGGGGTGCGGGGTTGAAAGTGGGTAAAAGATTCCCATTATACAATGCAGTGCATCGTTCTGCAGGGTGATTACTTACTTGATGGTCATCATCTTTCTCTCCACGGTGGATGAGTCCATTTTTTTCATTAGCAATATGTTTTCCAGCCACTGAAACTTTTCCGAGTTAACAAACAACAGCGGCTGGTGGATGGCTGACAAAATGTCTTCTTTTAGGGGCAACATCCATGCGTCCAAAGCAACCCCACACCTAGAAACAGAGAAGAATACTTGGGGGTTTCTGCTCAGCTCACGTCTGCAATGTTCTGCTCTGGGAAAGATGTCACTAGTGCCTTCAGATCAATCATTTCATACAAGTATCTTACCTATTGTAAAGGCCTCTGGCAATGATGCAAATGTGGCGTCTTTAATTCAATTCACACTAGATACACTACTGCCGTTTAGGAACCCAGCCAAAAATCTTTAAAATGACTGAACCATTAACCATAAGGTTGACTCTTTCTGTGTACACCCTCTACCGTTCTGTGTACTGGCTTCACATTTAACCTTCACAGTGCCCTAATGATATACCTGGTACGACTTGGGTCTTAGCACGCAAGACACTCTTAGGTAATGGGTAATTGCTAGTTTTGTTGAGGCAGATCAAGATGACTGGTCAGTCTTTAACTGAGTCACTGTTTGAGCCACCTGTGCTGAAGCAGGAATATCTTTAAAACCTGACCTGTTGGTGGCCCTTGAGGACTGGAGTTGCCCACCCTTGAATTAACCTATTAAACATGTCACTGCCATAAGTTCACTTTGGTCCTAAGAGGACCTGCTCCTTTCTGACCTATTCACTGGAATGTGCATTGCATCATAAAGCAAATCTGGGTCTATGCATCCAATGAAATACTTGAATGAAACGGCTTACCTAAACCGTGAATCTCTGCCGAGAGCTTTGATTGCTGTAGCGCCACCAAAAGAATGGCCAACAGCGGCTATTCTGCTGACGTCAATGGAGTCCTTAAAGCAAGAAGGTAAAGTTACATAGTAGATGAGGTTGAAAAGAGACATGCGTCCATCAAGTTCAACCTATGCTAAATTTAGACAGATACTTTATCCTATATCTATACTTACTTATTGATCCAGAGGAAGGCAAACAAAACTCCAGTGACATACTGTATCATCCAATGATATCTCATAAAGGGAAAAATAAATTCCTTCCTGACTCCAAGAATTGTCAATCGGATTACCTCAACATTCTTCCCATATATACTTATTTGGTATATCCCTGTACACCTTTCCTTTCTAAAAAGATGTCCAACATTTTTTGAACAAATCTATTGTATCTGCCATCACAGTCTCCATGGGTAATGAATTCCACATTATAGTTACAAAGTGTTACAGTACGTCTGCAACTGCAATTAATCCAAGAAAGCCGACCACTTCTATAGAGGATCAACATGTCACTACAAACACTGGATTGTTATAAGGTTTAGATCACTGGGATTTCTCTACATACTGTATATGAAGAAAGCTTTACTGCTCTTCAAGTTCCTTGGAAGTGCTGTTGGGGAGGCGTTGGGCCTTTAGAAGGAATACATTTTGTTTTTACAAGTTTATAGGTCTAAAACTGTACAATACCTGTTCTCGAGCATCACTGCAGCAGAATGCTCACTTCTCATCCACCATGCTGGTGTATTAGTTTCATCCTTTCTTATCAGGATTATGGATTACTCACTAATTTGGTGAGTAGGTTAGTTTAAACATCTCCTTTATTACCATTCCATATGTGTGTGTGTGTGTATATATATATATATATATAATATATACAGTATATACAGTATATATATATATATATATATATATATATAAATAAATAAATAAATAATCGGTCCTCTTTAACCTTAGTCAAATTAATGAAATGTCTGTAAATATAACTTATAATGATCTATTGTCACTATAAGTCTGTGCCAAGGACATATACTTGAAACGAGAGCTAACTCTCATTATAGTAATATAAGGCAGGGGGAGCTCCAGACTACTGTACATACCTTTAACAAACTCCAGTCAAAGTTTAAAGGTAATGCATTGGTTACTCGTTTTCCAGCATTGATGTCAAGCATAAGATCTAGGGCTCTTACAAATTCATCCGCTCTCTGCTGAACCTAAACAGGAGAAAAACAGGTTCGGTAATTAATGCTGGGGACAGCAGACAGGCCAGGATTCACTAAGCCGTGATGCTATATATCGCACCCCAACCCAGAATTAACCAACATTCACGTCAACGGTAAGATCAGGGAGCAATACCCCTCATGCCGGCTTGGTGGATTCCAGCCATACTGCATTGGGCTCACACACTTATTATTTGACAAGGTTCCAGCCCAGCATGCAGCGACTTGCAGTATAATCGTATCGATAAGGAATGAGGCAGCCCAGGTACAGAACTGGCATAACCAGATACAAATGTAAAATAGTGGTGATTCTCTGAATCAACTCAGGGAAAGTTTGCTTTGCTTCACTGCACTATTTTTTTGCTTAAACATATGAAGTGTAAAAAGCTTTTTAAATCAAGCTTCTTATACCTGCAGACTGCTTGCCGCATTGCTGGGAATATGTGTGCTTATTCATTTGTGTTAACAACTCCTCCAAGTTTGAGGTCAAAAAGTGTGCTACTGAGCGTGGCAAATGTATACAACAAAAGATAGGGGAGCCTACATCCAATGCTATATCCAATGTGACAAAACATATATGGTAATAGTAATAATTATTTAGTTAAACCCTTTGGCCAAAGCGTCATAAGCCATCATACCAACGTCAATGTATAACCAAATTTGCAGGTCCTAACACTATACTGTGAACAATTATAAACTGGTTAATTTCAATAGGAGCTGATGCCTTCTAGACAGAGCGCGGCCGACAGGTAAGGTGAGCTCGGATAACTCTGCCTCTGGCGTTAAACAACTCACAGAACTTCTTCCATTGTTTTGCTATCACCATTACTTTGCGGATTCGCACACTGGAGGGTCTGCCCTGGATGGATGGTCTACTAACCATTCTACTCATCACAGCAAGTGAGTGTTTGAGGCTCTACAATATACTCTAAAAGGGCAATATGGATTATTTAAAATGTCTGGAAGAAATATATGACGCCGATTTTCCTGGCTGCTGCGTCTTTCCAAGGCTGAAGGACAAGCCACTAGTATACATATGCAGATGACCCTCCAATTGGAGACCTCCCATGTTTGCTTTGATATCTAAGAAAATCGTTTTTATGTTTATGTATACTGTATGAGCACCACCTTGCTTTCTGGACTATGTCTACTTGCTCCCTATTTTAGACACATACATGTCATATATTTCTAACCTTCTGTATTTCAGCCTCTGCGTGACACACACAACTTGTTTTTACCTTTTACATTCAGAAAGGCTTATGCCACTTTCCTTGTGCTGCTCTACAGTGCATCAGGGTATGTGCCATCTGCTCTACAGTGCATCAGGGTATGTGCCATTTGCTCTACAGTGCAGCGGGGTATGTGCCGCCTGCTCTACAGTGCATCAGGGTATGTGCCGCCTGCTCTACAGTGCATCAGGGTATGTGCCGCCTGCTCTACAGTGCATCGGGGTATGTGCCGCCTGCTCTACAGTGCATCAGGGTATGTGCCGCCTGCTCTACAGTGCATCAGGGTATGTGCCGCCTGCTCTACAGTGCATCGGGGTATGTGCCGCCTGCTCTACAGTGCATCGGGGTATGTGCCGCCTGCTCTACAGTGCATCAGGGTATGTGCCGCCTGCTCTACAGTGCACCAGGGTATGTGTTGTCTGCTCTACAGTGCATCAGGGTATACAGAATTCTATCTGCTATTCAGTGCATTGGGGTATACAGAATTCTATCTGCTTTACAGTGCATCAGGGTATGTGATATCTGCTCAGGGTATGATTTGTCGATTGTCAAAAGAGGGAGTTAGTTATTGGGATGTAAAAAGTGTAGCATTTCTCTGGCACTTTTGCCTTTTCCTGAGCTTAACATAAAAACAGGTCTGAGATTACATCAGCTTCCTTGGTTAACAATCTGTCAACTAGCAGAATGCTATTTCTCATCATACGTCACAAAGCTTTTGTCTTGTTACATGGGCATCTGGCTGCAAGATGACTAGTTGTTAAAACCTGCCCTTTTTCAGCATTTCTAGGCTACATTCCTTCATTACGAGAGCACAGTTTCACGGTGAGTACCTGTTCAAAGCGGAGAGGATACTCCTGTTCAGCTGGTTTTAGTCTCCTGTTATAGAGCCACACCTCTTCCAAAAGTCCACAATCCTGCTCACAGGCGTCGGATGGGGACTTCTCTCGGAAATAATACGTTGCTGAGGCGGATGCATCTCTGCAATAGAGAATTATTCCATATGACCCTTTTGCTCGTCTAGCCTTCTGTTTTGCAATGTCTCTTATTTTGAGTATCAATATGTAGATCTCAGACAATTAATTATTATTATTTCACACCTTCTTGACTGTGAGGCCTACTCTAAATGTGTTGCGTCTCTTCTAGCATCAAGAGGGTTACGTGGTTTAATGAAAGCTAAATTGAGCCTATCTGGACAAGATGAGCCTGAGACCTGTAACTTATTGAGGTTCTCAAATAGACGCCCAGAGATGAATAATCTTGCAGGTGATGGGGTTTTCTAGAAGTCTTGCCTGCTCTAACCCAGACCACATCAGCAATCCTTCTGCTGGTACTCTGGATGTGCAGAGGGGTTACTTCTAGATAAGAAGGCCAGATACTGTGCTTCTTATTTACGATCTGCAAGAGGCCTAGTAAATTACATTTCTGGTTTGAGCAAAAGAAATATACCTATAATGGACTCTGTTGAAAACAGTTTATGGGAATGATGTGATCATTTTTGACATTTGTAAAATAGTTATATTTTTTACACTTTGCTGTGTGTTAATAAATAAATTGAAAAGCTGATAAATAGTTGTTAGATAAATAATTACAATTAATTAGATATTAGTATTAATATTAGGTAATCTACAGTTAAATAGAAAACATATGTCAGCTAGGGGCGCTCAAAAACCTATGTGGTGAGAACAGCTTTAAAACACATGTTCACATCAAATCAATTCCACATTAAATACACATAAGTATAAATAAATAAAAACCATAGAGATTAAAAAGTCCGATCTTGAGGGTGCTGCTATCTTCAGCAGGAAGCAACACAGGCGTTCCACAAGTACACTATAGAAAGATAAAAAAAAGCAGAAAAGCCCACACCTCATAGTGCAGTATTAAAACTTTACTTGGCACAAGTGCACTTTATGCATTTACAAGATCGTTGTGCATAAAGAGAAGAAGGTATAGTTGTTACTGTGGTCCAGGAGTAGTGTATGGAGTCCCTTATTCCTGCTGGCGCGTACGCCCGACTCATCCGTTCAGTGGAACCTCAGTTCTCCTCATGCTTCCGCATCTGTTGGATGATGCGCCGCCACGTCACCACGTCGTGACGTCACTCCTTGCCGAACGGGAGTCACAGGATTGGGTACGGAGGGTGGATAGAGCCGGAGCTACTGCTGCATGCGCCACCAGTTCTCCACCCTCTGGTGGTTTCTGATTGGCTATTGCAACACTGTGGGCGTGACAAGGACTAGCGTGAAGGAGCTAGGAGAACTGGTGGAACGGAAGCACGAGGAGACCTGAGGTGCCACCGGACGGATGCGCGAGCAGGAACAAGGGACTCCATACACAGACTACAGGTAGTCCTCGTTATCCAATGTTTCACTTTACAATGAATGTCATATCCAACGCTTTACAACACAACCATAAGGGCGATTTTTCGACGCCGGAATGCATTATCCAACGCTCACTGCCACTGATTAACATGGGACTCACTTTACAATGGTTTCACTATCCAACGCTACTTCCAGAACGGATTCCGTTGGATAACCGAGGACTGCCTGTACTGCTGGACCACAGTAACAACTTTACCTTCTGCTCTTTATGTACCTTCTGCTCTTTATGTGCATTTTTTACTCTTGTGCCAAGTAAAGCTTTTAATACTGCTCTATGAGGTGGGCACTTTTCTGCCTTTTTTTTATCCTACTTTGCTGTGTGTAACAGGATTTGATCCATTTTTTTTTCCATATTTGTTCTTATGACTTTTGAAATCCTCAATCTAAAGAAAACACTAGACTGCATTGTTGATGCTGCTTCTCTTTGTGTAAGTACAACTATATGAATTACTGTACATGTAATATCTACACTTACACTAGTAGCAAGTGAATGGGGTTGTGTAGGTATGATGTCACCTTTTTGGTCACAGTGTTTAAAAGAAGCAGGTTTTCCATATTAATATTTAATTACCTCCAGTCCCAAAAGAGCCTCTGCAATGTGTTACTCGGCTGCCTAGTACTGAAGGGGCTAAAGGCATAGTAACTGATACATACCTGTGTTCAACAGCAGCAACTATGAAGCCTTGCGATGCCAGCCCAATGCAGATAGCAGAATACAGGGTCCTGTAGAAAATGGTTTCATTTTAATTCCACATGGAAAATATGATCAGGATACAATTCTACTTAGCAAGCAAAGAAGGGTGGGGAGCCGTGCCGGTCCTTTCTACCATGTAGTAACAAAGGAGGGAGAGGGAGTAGGGGGTTTGATACCTTTTATTTGACCAACAAGTAGTTGATATATTGTTACAAGCTTTCGAACCTCTTAGGGTCTCATTGGGTATGGCAGAAATACAGACAAAATGTTATATACAGTGCTTGTAAGAGAGATATCTGGTTGCATGAGCCTCTGGCAGATGTATCTTTGCAGTGAATATCATTAACAACCAGGAAAGTACCCCCGCCCCCTCTTCATTCAAGTTGGTAACGTTAGGTAAGGTCTTAGGCCTAAAGAGCTTACAATGCTTAGTACTTAGAAAATCTTCTTGCAACCGACTCAAATGTGAAAAGTTGGGAGGTGACAGTCAGTAAAGCAGGATTTACATTACAATAGGTGTCCCCTCTATGGAGGGGCATTATAGCCAGGTGGTCTCCCAGATTAAGACCTCAGCTGCACTATCCATTGAGACTGACAGGCTCCTGAAAAAATGCACTTTTAACCCTTTGAGTGTACCATGACGTACGCCGAATGTCAAAGGCTGGGACTCTCGGGGCCCTATGACATACATCATGCTTGAAATGCTCGTTTTCTAGGGGGAGATTGTGTTCTGTAGCATTTCATATCCGGAGATGCCTGCCCGCGACCAGTACACAAAGCAATCAAAGGGTTAAACAAGAAGGACCTTAACTAAGATGGCTTCCAGGCATCCGGAAGAGAGC
Organism: Ascaphus truei; assembly: GCF_040206685.1. NCBI lineage: Eukaryota > Metazoa > Chordata > Amphibia > Anura > Ascaphidae > Ascaphus > Ascaphus truei. Next base: position 387,219,568 of record NC_134486.1, on the reverse strand, counting down.
CAACCAGTAACTGTGACACCACCATGGAGACATCATCACCAAGATGACGGCTAGGAGAGGCAATAAGTAATTGTGCCACCCTTTTTGGTCTGCATAGAAAAGGTTTGCAAGGAGGTGATGGGGATGCTGATAAACAGAATTTTAACAATAAAATATAAATATCGGGATACAGACTTATTACAAACAATCTTTGTTAGATTTACCTCAAATGTAATCATACAAAGGACCACTGATTTCATCGATTTAATTTCATGAAATCCTTACAAACAGAAATATAAATATGTTGTACACTTTAAAACATTTATTACCTGAAAGCTCCAAGGCCATGGGAGAATAGAATCAGGGGGTATTTCTCTCCTGGTTTAAAAGGTGCGTTCCATTTAGCAGGGCAGGTAACAGAGCCTAAAGCACACAGAATGAACACGTGAGCGATTCTCAATGAGTACACAAAGTGCGTCTGGAGCACGAGGTGCGCGTAGAGCACGCAGCGAGCTCTCCATACAGATGTAGCCTGACTTATCTTTCCTGGAGCCGCAGGAAAGAAGCACATTTTCCATGGCTCTAGGGAAGCTTTAGCAGAGACAGACACTGTTTTATTCTCTGCAGCAGGTAGCTTTCTCCAGCCGCGGGGAACATTAGTCGGGCTCCATCTGTATGTGCTACGTGGCTATGTTGGATATAGAGGAGCGGTGGGCAACTCCAGTCTTCAAGGGCCATCAATAGGTCAGGGCTTCAGTATATCCCTGCTTCAGCACAGGCGGCTCAAATTAGTGGCTCAGTTGAAGACACCTGTCCTGAAGCAGGGATATCCTGAAAACCTGACCTCTTGATGGCTCTTGAGGACTGGAGTTTCCCACCCCTCATAGAGAGCAATGTACAGTTGTGTGAAAAAGAAAGTGCACCCTCTTTGAATTCTATGGTTTTACATATCAGGACATAATAACAATCATCTGTTCCTTAGCAGGTCTAAAAATGAGGTAAATACAACCTCAGATGAACAACAACACATGACATATTACACCGTGTCATAATTTATTTAACAAAAATAAAGCCAAAATGGAGAAGCTATGTGTGAAAAACTAAGTACACCCTTACTGCTTCCATAGGAATTAAGATGCTACTGTAAGTAGCAGACAGGTGCTGCTAATCAAATGCCCTTGATTAATTGATCATCAGCAAGTGTGACCACCTCTATAAAAACAGAAGTTTAGCAGTTTGCTGGTCTGGAGCATTCAGGTGTGTGTTAACACAATGCCAAGGAGGAAAGACATCAGCAATGATCTTAGAGAAGCTATTGCTGCTGCCCATCAATCTGGGAAGGGCTATAAGGCCATTTCCAAACAATTTAAAGTCCATCATTCTACAGTGAGAAAGAACAGATGAGGAAAGTTACACATTTGGCACCTTACCAAAAAAGTGACTGAAAACGTAATTCCCGATAGTCCGGTTCATGTTCAGGGTGTCAGCAAGACCGAGGTAATATTCTTTCCTGGGAATCCACACAGCATCTTCATAGTTTTCACTGTCTGAACAAGGGTAGTACAGACGGACAAAGCTTCCCTATGGAGAAGAACATACACTTTTTGTTAAATGTGGACAGCTGAATAACTTGTATTACAATGAAAACAGCAGGAAAGGTTATTGAAATAAGATATCCACATTATGATGGCACACTTAAGTATCCTGGTCTATCATTAATTTAGAAAATCTTAATAACAGTAACGGGACACGGTGAAATTGTGTGTGTTATTGTATCACAGAATCATCCCAGTACAACTCTGTGGGGCAGATATATTTAGAGCAGGTACGGGTTGGCACAGTCAATCCTGCGTTCACTCCTATTTAAATCAATGGTAGATAACGCCAGATCGGCGCCAACTCACCCTGTAATGTTAGTACCTTTCAGGTTAATACGCTGGCATAATAAGCATGACTACCCCTGGAAGAGTGTAATGTGCAATTTCGAGGTTTAATCTTCACAAAATATAGACTGAACGAGTAATTTAGTGGTTAGAAAAGCCTTTGAAGTGGATCCCCTCCAGTAAAAATACCAGTGACATGTCTTCTTATGACCTTAGCCAAGTCCCCCTATCTCCCTGTGTCTCAGGCATCACACTTCGATGTTCTTCTTTTTGAGAGTGACATGTATGACAGCCTTCAAACGAATACACAAGACCTGAGAATGGAAGTGTTAAGAAGTGATTTTAGTGTAATACCTGAATGGTGTGATCACTCATAAGGTCTGTGCATCCAACACTATGAGGTCCGTTTCCAGCAGGTACGCCACTGAACTTGACACTGCTGTTGCTCCCCATGTCCTTTGAGACTTTACCATTCACACCTGCAAAATGTATTGCCGCATAGACCGTCTCCTGCACCTGGAAGACAGACCGGTTGGTATTGGTTGGTATGAGCTGCCGACGGCATTCACAGCACTGTATATATCACACATGTACACAACACAAATAGCAAAGTATTGCAGAGAGGCGCAGAACAGAAGCACTTTTCTATGTCTACAGAGGATATAATTGGGGGATCTGCCATCTACTGTACCTCAACCCAGTTACCAATACAAACGATTCAAAAAGCCTCCTTCTTGTAGCACTGCTAAGCTTTCCAGTTCAAGATTTGGGTATTTGAAAAGTAAAAAAATAAAGTAATTTGTCAATGAGCCTGAACCTGCCAAATATAGTAAAACAGTGATCACAATTGGACCATTTTATATATAACATTCAAAGAGCTAATTTGCAGGTCATCAGTGTCAATCAGATCAATGTCATTACTCTGATATTTAACAACTCAGCGAATACGCAGACGTGAGGACCTGTGGAAAGCGTGCAGATTAATTAATGGGTTCCAGGCCTTTAACAGGAACAGAATGAGGAATTCATATTTGCCAGAAAATTATTCAATTATTTGGGTTCTATTTCAAATGGTCCTGGTCAAAACGGAGGAGGTTAATGAACCAACATACTTCAACTCTTCTAGAAAAGATACATTGACATGTACATCTCATCTTCAAGTATGTCCTCCTACTGTACTTGTCAGGCCAAGAAATATAGTTAAAACCTGCAATATACAGCATGTATACTTGTCTAAAAAAAAATACAGCTGCCAGAACACACTAGACCAGGAGTGGTCAACTCCAGTACTCAAAAGCCACCAACAGGTCAGGTTTTCCGGATATCCCTGCTTCAGCACCGGTGGCTCAATCAGTGGCTCAGACCTGTGGTGAAGCAGGGATATCCTGAAAACATGACCTGTTGTTGGCCCTTGAGAACTGACATCGGCCACTCCTGTGGCCCTTGAGAACTGGAGTTGGTTACCCTACCCCATTCACTAGACTTATTGGTGGAAAGGTGTGAATTTGGTATAATTTGCAAGTCACAGTCTCCTCCATAATTAAAAGTTCTGGAAATATTTGGGGTTCTTGCATATCAAATGACAAAAAAAAAAAAAAAAAAATATCCAGACATCCAACCTTTCCAAAATGACTGTAATTGCAGAATACAACGACACTGAGAACTAGTTGATATAGAGCTTCCAATGGTGGTGAAACACAGTCTCTTAACCAGCATGCCATGTCTACTTTAAAGTCTTTTACACAGATATGTTTGCTGCTTAAGAAGCGGTTAGATGGCATTAGTGGAGACAGACATAACATTCCTCACCCAATGCAGAACTCGGTTAAGAATGAACACTTGTTTTGGTAACCTTGTTACTTGAGCCATGTCAGACTGTTCACCGTCTGCATAAAGTGCCCTCTTGTTAGCTTTGTGGCAGTGTAGTCATCAGTAGGTTTTGCCTTTTTTCCCTGGTACAGTATAGGGCTTTTGTGGGTGCTGCTCCTTGGTGGCTTCAGTTGATCCAAGGAGGCTATGAAGAGTACGGTATTGCAGCGGTTCAGTAGCATTCACTTGTTACGTGGTATTACCGATCACTACTACACTGGGCATATTTTGCAACAAACTCTAAATGAGGCAATATCCTAGTGTTCCGCCGGCTGCAGAGGTTGTTACATTTTGATCTTTGATCCTCTTGGCTCAGTGACTCACTAGCAATCAAATATGACAATCGTGCACCCAGAGTTTGGAGCTCATCCAGTGACATGGCCTTTACTGGCTGCTATTCGTGACTTTTTTTTTAATTAAAACATGAAAAACCCACCTAGATCATATAATCCTACTAGAATGATGGTAATGCAGCCATTTAGAAGCAATCACGTGTTGTAGTACCTATCACATTCAAACTGCCCATTTCCCAATCAATGATTAAAAGCAGCAACTCTGATTGTATTTATTATGAAAATCAATGTGTCACGCACCAAACACATCTCTATATACTTGTACAATGGAAAACAAATGTTAAAGCTGTCAGAAAGCAACATAACGATGGCAAGGGACCAGTAAATCCATGAAGGATTTCCGGGTGATACTAATATACCAAACCCGAAATTGGGGAGTACAGGCATACCCCGCATTAACGTACGCAATGGGACCGGAGCATGTATGTAAAGTGAAAATGTACTTAAAGTGAAGCACTACCTTTCCCCACTTACTGATGCATGTACTGTACTGCAATCGTTATATACGTGCATAACTGATGTAAATAACGAATTTGTAACGGGCTCTATAGTCTCCCCGCTTGCGCACAGCTTCTGTACAGGTAGGGAGCCGGTATTGCTGTTCAGAACGTGCTGACAGGCGCATGCGTGAGCTGGCGTTTGCCTATTGTGCGATATGTACTTACTCGCGAGTGTACTTAAAGTGAGTGTCCTTAAAGCGGGGTATGCCTGTATGTTGAAAAGCTACTGTGTGTTGTTATCTACGGTAGCTGACGAGACTAAACAATTACCAAGCCACAAATGTATGATTATAAAAATTATTTATTGGTTTGTTTTTAGATTTAATAAAAGGCATAACAAATTGCAATTATTTAAAATGTAATATATACAGTATATTGGTGCAGGTCTCTTAAAACAATTAGCAAAAAAAAAAAACCCTTTGAAGTGTTTGAAATAATAGTGTTAAAGTGGCAGTCACGTACGAGACAAACAAGGAATTTGTAAACAACTTGTCAATGTAGTTGGCTTTATTAAAGATTACATTACCCATAAAATGATCACTAGTTTGCTTCCTGTGCACAGGGAATTGTTTTCCGTTTCATCAGGTCTGTTTAATTATAACCTTTCCCTGGTAATTATTGTTCTTACTCATAATCTCTTTGGGGAATAATGGCGGCAAAATTAGTTTAAACAAAAACTGGGGAAAGAAGAAAAACACACACACACACACACACACACACACACACACACACACACACACACACACACACACACACACACACACACACACACACACACACACACACACACACACACACACACACGTTCCCAGAACACAAAATAAATGACTGCTAGACGTTGGGTATATGCCAAAAGTGTAAATTATATTATGAAAATAAACATGCTACATAGCAACTATGTGGTCAGTACAAAGGGATAAAAATATCTGTACAACCAAAACGGTGAAACCTAAGGTGACATCCATGCTGCCGAAAACCGTGCGGAGGAGTGCGTGCACCACGCTTTAGGCATTGATCGCGTCCATAGCCCACGCGTGACAGCAGGGGGGGGGGGAGTGCGGTGCACGAGGATTCAGTTCAAACTGATTCCTCGGCACGATAGGCAGATCACATGAGCAGTTCACCAAATGAGGGCGAACCAGCTCTGTGATGTCACAGGCACGCCCCTAGACACACACCCCATGGCATGTCTACCTTGGCCACAAAACGCTCTCCCTTAACACGGGTGACGTCACTAGCACGCACGCCTCTGCGTGGTCTTCTGCTGCATGGACGCAGCCTAAGGGAGTGGGAGGGGGGTGGGGGAAGGAAAGGGAGTGTCACAAAGAGGGTACGGAAAAAGAAATAGAAAGACCACAGGGGGAATGAAAAGTGATGCAAGTTGAGGGGGGCAACGTTTTGGGGCAGTAGACGACTTCTTCAGGCCCGTTCCCACAGACCCAGATGGGCTTATGGTACTTTCCTGCAGCCTAACTACACAGTCCTCCCTCAAATGGACTAAAAACAGATTATAACACATCAATGTATAAAAGGTCAATAGTGCACCATAGAATAGACTCAGTCAATAAAGCAACCCACAATGACCTATATATAAAATGTGTGCACACCACTTCACATTAAAGTACATACTCTTTCATTTGGCACTGGGGTGCATGGTCTATCACTTGGCACAAGTGTCCCAGCAATTGCTGATAAAGCAGCCTATCCGTGCTGCTGGAAAATCAAGACAACTGCCTAGACCAGGGGTGCGCAAACTATTTCCTCTGCGCCTCCCTGCCTGCTCGCGCCCCCCTCCAGGCTTGAATTTGGCGTCACATGACGCCACCGGGTCACGTGACCCTGTGGCGGTATTTGACGTCGGGTTGCCATGGCGATGCGTCGCCCGACACAAAGGTAAGTGAAGTTATTGGCCTCGTGCGGTCCCCCGGCATTCCATTTAAATGCCTTCCGGGAAGCGCGGGGCCTCTGTAACTACCGCCCCCCCCCCCCAGTTTGCGCAACCCTGGCCTAGACCATCGGGAGGCACAGACCATATAAGACAATTGTGGAGCAAGATCCAGAACACAGCAAATTCAGATTAACGAATCAGTAACAATACATGTCTCCATCAGCAAAATCTGTCTGCACACACACACGCACGCGCGCGCGCACGCACACGCACACACACACACACATATTAGAGAAGACTGTAAAATCAATCCAAGGTACTTAATTACTATGGTGATTTGTCTACTTTTTTTAAACAGCGTCAATCATTCATATTTACCAAATTAAAGCTGCCACGGCCATTAGTTAATTTGCCCTTATTAATGGCTATTTTTGTTTGATGCAGAGATTCTACTGCGGCAATTAGGACTCGTAGCAACATCATTATAATTATAGATTCATAAGCACTGGCAATTGTGTTATATAAAAGCAGCAGCCCGTATTTACCTCTTCCCATTCATATCTATCCCTCTGGCACTGACAACTTTTCTGCTGCATCTCAGGAGCAAGACCTTCGTTACCTTCCGTATCCGTTTGCATTTGTCCTTGTATGTCACTCAGTTTATGTAATTGATGTCACGCTGTACTGTGCTGAGGAATATGTTGGGGCTTTACAAAAAAAGGATAATAATATCATAAGCTCTCCTATGTCTTTCTAACACACACATACTGTATATACAAAAATCCTGGGTGACCAGCCTAAAATTTCCCCTTGGCTCCTGTGCTGTAAGCAGCAATGACAGCAATAGCACTCCCCAGCCACATCAAAGCCGGATCTGGAGCGCTAGGACTGGCAACAGCAGTGATTGACAGCTCAAATCACTGGCATGCCTCTCAGTAAGCAGAGGAGAGGGGAAATTCTCATGGGGAGCAGGAGGCAGGACACGAGGGCTTGGGTGGACCTAGTCAGAAGGGGGGAAGGGACAGCTAGTCGAAGCCTTTCTGTACGCTGCCCTGTGTATATGACAGTGTCTGTGTGAGAGAATGTGAGTGACATACAGCCCTACCCACCCCTCCCGCGTCTAACAAAACGCTGGGTCCTAATTGTATATATCCGCGGCGGTGAGCGTTGGCTAATCCGTTCCCACGTCGAATAATGCGTTCAGCGGAATGCATTATCTGGCGTCGGCTAATCAGTTCGACTGATGACGGACCGGCGGATGGCGGGGGACCTCCTGTACAGAGGTTTGCAGAAGTATTCAGCCCCAACCAATAAATGTTACAAGTTGTGCACATTTTATTCCAACTAATTGTTGTCTTCTCTAACAACAAAAACTTTTGCCACATATCTGCAATATCTATATGATTTGTTTTTTTAACTTTTTGGTCTATATTCCAAGTGTTACATCTGGCGCAAGCTCAACACTGCACATCACCCAATCACGTCCCATCTGTCAAGCATGATGGTGGCAACGTCATGTTATGGGGATGCTTCTCTTCAGCAGGGAATGGGAAGCTTGTCAGGACAAGAAGAGAATTAATGTTCTTGAGTGGCCCAGTCAAAGTCCTGACATGAATCCAATCGAACATTTATGGCGAGACTTGAAGATTTCAGTTCATCGACGATCCCCCCAAAACTTATCAGAACTGGATAAATATTTATGTGAAGAATGGGCAAAAATGTCCCCTCCTAGTTTGCAAAGCTAGTAGAAACCTATCCGAAAAGACATAGCAGTAATTGATGCAAAAGCTGCTTCTACCAAGTACTGACTTAAAAGGCTGAATACTTATACTACTAGTACATTTCCCCTTTTTTCTCTTCCATTGCTGACATTTAACCTCATCCTCATATAACAGTGTTCAGTTTAACCATACAATGTATGTATGTGTGTATATACTGTATATATATATATATTTTTTTTTTTAAGCTACCATACTTGGTAGTACTTGTTGCTAAGATGTAGACTTTTATAGTGGGGTAGTTGACAAACTGATCCTTTAAAACCTATATAAAAGAAAAAAACCTCCTGCTTGCATTTCCTTTGGAAAGCTGAATATAGCTAAATGTATGGTGCCAGAAAGAACAGCATAGTTACAAAGCACAAACAGACAGTTTCAAGAGCTTCTTCTTTTGTGTGGTAGTACAGAATAAAATACCTTTTACAGCTGAATAGTAACAAAGCATCATTTGCAAACTACTGGGCAACAGTGATTTTATATTAAGCCTCTGCACCTAGTATGTTTAAAAAATGCCTGAAAACAAATGAATAATGCATAGCAGATTCACGTGAACTGCTTGTTCATGCGAGTACAGCGTATATTAACATTAACAAATGTCAATCAGAATATATTTCTGCAAACAGTTTCTAAGTGTCATTTTAAATAGAAAAAATATATATTTTTAAATCGGGGCAATAGTTTTTTTTAATTGCCTCCTCAGTTTGCTATACAGCAGGGGTTCTCAACTCCAGTCCTCAAGATCCCCCTCCCGTTTCTTGTAAAAAAGATCTGTCAGGTAGCAGAAGTCTCCCTTGCGATCGCCATCAAATATATTAAAGAACTGTTAAATTGGACACAAACAGAAGATGGAGCAGTGTGTCAGAAGAAACTTTAATCTACATTGATACAGTATTCCCGCCCGCCCCCTTAGTTTCTCAGTTACATACACCAGCAGTCAACATGGTTGCAGTAGCGGCTTGAAAGACAACTCTATGCAAAGCAATAGGGAGTAACAGAGAACAATATATGATCACCAAAGTAGTCATAAAACCAGCACTGAACTGAAACGTCACGTTATCACGTGTTTGATGGGATAATAAACACTATTCGATCACTTTCAGTGATTGGTTGTAGGACTACCTCAGTGAGTGTGTATATATATATATATATATATACACATATATATATCTGTACCGTGTTAGCCGAGCTTAATAATCAAAATCGAATAGACGAGATATATATTTTATATATATCTCCATACTTTTTTTTTATGCCTTAGTTTTATAGTGAGTTTCATTGAACTTTGCTAATCTCATTGCATTTACTCAGGCAGCTGAGGCAGACAGTGCATGCGCCACTCATATCTTTACCGCAGACCGTGCAGACGAACAGGCTGCCGCCGCCTTAAGGCAGCGATCGCGTCCATGCGGCACGATGAAGCAAGCACGCGTTGCGCAAGAAATCCGTTCAAACTAATTTCTTGGCGCGACAGGCCGGTCACGTGAGCGGTTCGCCCTGACCCAGCTCCGTGACGCCCCTAGCCACGCCCCCCCCACGGCTCGTTTCCACAGGCCACAAAACGCACCCGCGTCACGCAGGTGACGTTACGGGCGCGCGCACGCCTCCGCACGGGAGAAGGCACCATGGTACCCAGCCTTACAGGGGCTGGGTTTGGAGCACAGGCCGCAAGCTGAAGTGCCCCCAGATATAAGGACACAGTACTTTAGTGCGTAGGGAACATGTATTTTAACAACTCTCCAGGAAAATATATTATACTGATTATAAAAAAAAACGCACGAGCTGAATAGGTTCCAGCAGTTTAATGACACCCTGTGACCTGCAGGCAGTACTGCATGTAAATATACATTTCAACTACACAATACAATGGTCGTGGCACCAATAACTATCAGTGAAGTGCCCAGCAAGTTCCAGTAACCCAGGGCCCTTTCAGCACCGAAGGGGTTAAATGATGCGCGAGCCTCTGGTCGTCATGACTTAACTCAACCTCCCCGCCCCATCCATGACCTCGCGCATCCCGCGCGCGCACTTTTCACCGCACGCGCTGGTCCAACCGATACAACCGCCGTTTTCCCTCCCCCACCTTTATGAATTGACATACTATGCAATCGCAAAAGCTATTTTTACCTTCCTCCCCCAGCCAGCGAGACCCCGCAGCGCCTTGGTGTCCAGTGCTGTGAACGGGGTCCTCACTGGCAGGGGAAAGGGAGTGGGGCTGCACTATGCGTGTCCGGGGGCGGGTCGCAGCGACTATGATTAAAGTCACATGGGGGTGTGCCCGCCTCGCTCGTGACGTGTGGGAGGCTGTAAGAATGTAATGAGCTATCTCCATGTGTCAGAGCAATAGCAGAGGCAGCAGCACAGGGACACACTCTACACATCCTCACCACCAACTACTGTACTATGCACGTGTACACATCTGTTTTAGCGAACTTTTCCCCATAAATATATATAGATGTCTGTGTATAAATATATATATATAATCAAAAAATAAATAGACGATACCGTTCTGTGGCTAACGAAATGCTTTTATTTGGCTACATGTATATATATATATAGTTTTATATATATATATACACACACACACACACCCCTATGGTGTCCGGGGTTGAGTCGATGACATCTAGCATGTCCAAAGTATGTGGATCATTTGCTGCGGACATGGTGCGGAGGCTGAGGGAAAGCGGGTGCTTTCCCTGGCCATGGTAAGAGCGCCGCTTGTGGGCGTGTCTAGCGGCGTGCCACGCAGCTGGTTTGCCCTCATTGGCCGAACCGCTCACGTGACCGGCCTGTCGCACCAAGAAATCAGTTTCAACTGATTTCTTGAGCAACGCGCGCCCCCTCCCGCTTCCGCGCGCATAGACGCAAGCACAGCCTTAAGGCAGTCTGTTCGATTCGCGTCAGCACGGTCTGCGGCCTCAGGTTATGGCCAGGGTGGCGCTAAGCAGGCGCTCACACTCACTGGCCGCGATGAAACACATTGCAGCAATGTGTGTGGCCAGCGTGAGCGAGCGCCTGCGCATGCTCGGCGCTTAGCTGCTTGCTGAAGCAAGCAAAATTGAATTTGTCTGTCTCTGGCGCATAACGTGAGCGGTTCGCCCACTGAGGGCGAAGAAGCTCTGTGATGTCATGGCCACGCCCCCCCCCCACGCGCGCACCTAGCCGGCCACAAATCTCCCGGCCGAGCAGGGAGCGTGACGTCACCACGCATGAGCGTCAGCGCGCTCGTGCGCTGCGCCCTGTTCAGCCGGGCGATTTGTGGCTGGCTAGGTGCACGGAGGTGCACAGAGCTGGTTCGCCCTCATTGGACGAACCGCTCCCGTGATGCACAAGCGAGTGCCAAATTCAAATTTGCTTGCTTGGCAAGCAGGTAAGCATCGCGCATGCTCAGGCGCTTCCTCACGTTGGCCACACACATTGCCGCCATGTGTTTCATCGCGGCCAGCGTGAGCCCGCCACGTCACAGACAGTATACTGCTGGTAGTTGAGACTTGGATCAGACTCGTGCTCAGCTGTTTCAGTTGTTTCCCTATCCTTATACAGCTACATTGTAGCAACTCAGAACCGCAGCAACGTTTTGCTACATTCATTTACCTTCACTAGTAGCGGATCTACATGGAACTTGAGGCTATTTACTGTACTAACGGGCACAAAATTATTACACGGATGCAAGGCTAATTATTCATCTGCCTTCAACATTCGCTACCTTGTGATATCTACGAGCCCTAATATCTTTGATTATACTTCCTGCTGAGGCTGAGTCAGTGATCTGAGTGAAGCAGACACTGGCATGTCTCATTTCCAGTACAGCATACGATCCTCCAGAGCAGATCCTGATTTTTTTTGGTTGCATTGGCTTCGTGCTCTGCCCCAAGGTATTTAAATGAAATGTTGGGGGGCTCACGGCTCTGCATCTTCACTTACCGTGACTCAGTTGGCTTCAGCAACGCGGCATCTAATGAATGCCACGGGGTCATTTGATGCCACGTCGCCATGGCAATGCGTTGGGGTCACGTGATGTCACATGACCCCGCGGCATCATTTGACACTTCAGACCAGGTAATGGGGGCGGGAGCAGTGGAGGAGAGCAGGCTGGGGGGCACCAGGAAAAAAGTGTACGCACCCCTGCTCTACAATTCTATTTGTCTATACTTTATGCAAACACAGCTTTGCGGAATACATTTGGATTTAAATCCTTTCCTCACAAACTATATGATGACAAGTGTTACATCTGGCGCAAGCTCAACACTGCGCAAGCTCAACACTGCACATCACCCAATCACGTCCGGATGTGGATGTTTTATCCCTCTGGTTATCCCACTGGTTATCCCACCCTATATAAAGATCAGAAACTTTGTGAGTTTGGTCTTCAGCATACAGGTGTGTGGAAGCACGTCATACCACGATCAAAATAAATCTCTGATGACCTCACAAAAGCATTTATTGATGCTTATCAGTCTAAAAAGGGTCACATAACCATTTCTAAGGATTTGGGGCCCCATCAATTTTTAAAAGTGAGTTTAGTAACTTTAGTAAAAGTAAGCAGAGACAGAGAGGGTCTGATTGTCTCTATCCATTACTTTTGTGTCATTGGGGATGAGTCATGAAACCGTGATAGTGCTGAGCAATAGGCGTTTCCATGTGACAGTGCCCTGATCGGCACTAGGGCTGTTTAATGAATAACGCACGATGAGTGTACAGCAAGAGGTTGCATAGGTAAACTGCCCTTTCTTTTGTATGATGTTTAAATGTAACCCAAACAAAAGCCCTGAAGCAGATATGAGGAAAAAACATACATTTTCTATGAGTCACATAGAAGCCCAGGTAACTTTTTCTCTACTCTGTCAGAAATCCCAAATGGTATAAGTCCGGCTGCATGCTTCTGTCACTGAATGTGCAGAAACAATGAGTTGTGGTCTACAAAAAAAAAAAAGGTTGGATACCTTTTTAGAAAGGAAAGGTATACAGGGATATACCAAATAAGTAAACATGGGAAGGATGTTGACCCAGGGAGTAATCTGATTGCCAATATTGTAGTCAGGAAGGAATTTATTTTTCCCCTTATTAGACATCATTAGATATTTCACTGGGTTTTTTTTTTTTGTCTTCCTCTGGATCAATATACTGTAAGTACGGATATAGGATAAAGTATCTGCCTAAATGTAACATAGGTTGAACTTTATGGAGGCATGTCTTTTTTAACCTCATCTACTATGTAACTATGTAACTATATGTTTGGTGGGACTATGCCTTGGGAAGCTACACAAGTGCCCAGGACCGAATTTTGCTGTGAAGTGTATTAGGCTGTGCTTATAGTGCCTGGCGATCGCAACGCGACGTCGCTCCAAAACAAATCCATTGAATCCGTCGCAATGCGCTTATAGTAAGCGTGATGGTGACGGAGCGACCAAAAATTTGGAAGCCAGTGAAATTTGATTTTTTTAGAGACAGTCGCCACATGTGACTGTCTCTAAACCAATCACAGAGCGCTGCCCTCCTTGGTGACGTCACTGGCCGTGTCGCCAGCGACGTCGCTTAAAACTAAAGTTCAACTTTCGCCAGTGGCGACGGGTGACGTCATCGGTCGCGTCGCCATCTTCGGCACTATAAACGCGGTCTTAGACACATTATTGCTTACTTAGTTTACTTTTAGTTAGCACTAGCTGAGAGACCCGGCGTTGCCCGTGATGTGAACTGTGAATAATTATGTGTTAATGTAGTGTAATAATGTGTACAGAAATTGTTGTGGTGGTAGGGGTGTGTTGACGTGTTGTTGTGTGTGGTGTATGAGCACAGGAGGGTTGTGTGAGTGAGTGTTGTGTGGGTGAGGGCGTGTTGTGTGTGTGACTCGAGTGTTGTGTGATGTGTATCAGCACAGGAGTGGTGTGTGTGTGAGTGAGTATTGTGTGTGTGTTGAGTGTTGTGTTTTGTTTAATGTATTTTGTGTGTGTGTGTGTATGTGTGTTGTGGGTGATTGTTGCTTGTGTGTGTGTGTGGTGTGTGGTTGTGTGTGTGGTGTGGGTGGATGACTGAGTGTGTGCTGGGTGTGTGATTTTTGTGTGTGTGATTGAGTGTGGTGTGGGTAGTTGAATGAGTGTGGGGTCTGTGGGTGAGTGTGGTGTGTGGGGTGTGTGAGTGTTGTTGGTGTAGTGTTGTTTTGTGGGTGTGTGTTGGTCAGTGTTGTGTGTGTATGAGATGATTATTGTTGCATAAAAGTACAGATAGGGGCTAATTAGCATTGTGTGCGTAATTGATGTTATTGGAAGGAAAAGGCGACTGGGTGTGTGAGGTGTGGTGGTAGTGCAGGTGTTGTTGTAGATGTTTTAGTGGTGTGTTTGTGTTGTTTGGAAGGGTGTTGTGGTGTTTGAGGTGCAAGAGGAGGGGGGGCATAGACGTGTAAATTGTCATTGTATGTAGTGTGTGTGGTATGATGGTGAAGTTGAGGTGTGTTTCCATAGTTGAGTGTGTTGTGGGGGTAGGGGTGTGTTAAATAGTTGTTGTGTGTGGTGTATGAGCACAGGAGGGTTGTGTGTGTGTGTGTGTGAGTGTTGTGTGGGTGAGGGAGTGTTGTGTGTGTGATTTGAGTGTTGTTTGATAGTTGTGTGTATGTGTGCGAGTGTGGTATGGGTGTTGTGTGTGTGTGTGTAGAGTGTTTGTGTCAGAAATTACACAGACGGCAGAATGATATTTTTTGTTAAAATATATTTTATTATTTATTGTTTGAGGTGATTTTGTGTTGTGTGTGTGTGTTTATGGGCAGGTTTTGGTGTGTGGCCGGTTCATGTTCCAGGGGAGAGGTGTTCCAGAGCACTTAATGTGCATTGTGTTGATTTTGGAGTGTTTGGGGGGTGGTGGGGGGGGGCATCCGTGCGACGGGAGTGTTTGGGGGGTGTTGGGGGGGGCATCCGTGCGACGGGAGTTTGGGGGGTGGTGGTGGGGCATCCGTGGGATGGGAGTGTTTGTGGGGTGGTGGGGGGGCATCCGTGGGACGGGAGTGTTTGGGGGGGGGGTGGGGGGGCATCCGTGCGACGGGAGTTTATTAGTGTGGTGCTGGGAGTTATGTGTATGTGGTGCTGGGTTTGGTGTATGTATTGTTGGCGCTCCACGTGCGCGGTTGGGATGAGGGCCCTGAACGGAGGTAGTGAGAGAGGGTTTGTGGGGTGTTGTGGTGTACGGGAGTTATTTGTGGTGGGGCATACGGGTGATGGGAGTGGTTGGGGGGGTGGGGGGGCATCCGTGGGGGGGGGTGTTTTGGGGGGGGCATCCGTGCGACGGGAGTGTTTGGGGGGGTTGGGGGGGCATCCGGGCGACGGGAGTGTTTAGGGGGGGGGGGTGGGGGGGGATACGTGGGACGGGAGTGTTTGGGGGGGGGGGGTGAGGGGGGGCATCCGTGGGACGGGAGTGTTTGGGGGGGGGCATCCGGCCGACGGGAGTGTTTGGGGTGGTGGGGGGGGCATCCGTGCGACGGGAATGTTTGGGGGCGTTGGGGGGGGCATCCGTGGGACGGGAGTGTTTGGGGGGGTGGGGGGAGGCATCTGTGCGACGGGAGTGTTTGGGGGGCCATCCGGGCAACGGGAGTGTTTGGGGGGGGGGTGTGGTGGGGGCATCCGTGCGACGGGAGTGTTTGGGGGGGTTGGGGGGAGGCATCCGTGCGACGGGAGTGTTTGGGGGGGTTGGGGGGGGCATCCGTGGGACGGGAGATAGTGTTGGCGCTCCACGTGCGCGCTTGGGATGAGGGCCCTGAACGGAGGTAGTGAGAGAGGGTTTGTGGGGTGTTGTGGTGTACGGGAGTTATTTGTGGGGGGGCATCCGGGCGACGGGTGGGGGGGGCATCCGTGCGACGGGAGTATTTGGGGTGGGGTGGGGGGGGCATCTGTGCGACGGGAGTGTTTGGGGGGCCATCCGGGCGACGGGAGTGTTTGGGAGGGGGGGTGGGGGGGCATCCGGGCGACGGGAGTGTTTGGGGGGGGGGTGTGGTGGGGGCATCCGTGCGACGGGAGTTTATTAGTGTGGTGCTGGGAGTTATGTGTATGTGGTGCTGGGTTTGGTGTATGTATTGTTGGCGCTCCACGTGCGCGGTTGGGATGAGGGCCCTGAACGGAGGTAGTGAGAGAGGGTTTGTGGGGTGTTGTGGTGTACGGGAGTTATTTGTGGTGGGGCATACGGGTGATGGGAGTGGTTGGGGGGGTGGGGGGGCATCCGTGGGGGGGGGTGTTTTGGGGGGGGGCATCCGTGGGACGGGAGTGTTTGGGGGGGGTGGGGGGAGGCATCCGTGCGACGGGAGTGTTTGGGAGGGTTAGGGGGGGGCATCCGTGGGACGGGAGTGTTTGGGGGGGGGTGGGGAGGGGGCATCCGTGCGACGGGAGTGTTTGGGGGGGTTGGGGGGGCATCTGTGGGACGGGAGGTAGTGTTGGCGCTCCACGTGCGCGCTTGGGATGAGGGCCCTGAACGGAGGTAGTGAGAGAGGGTTTGTGGGGTGTTGTGGTGTACGGGAGTTATTTGTGGGAGGGCATCCGGGCGATGGGTGGGGGGGCATCCGTGCGACGGGAGTATTTGGGGTGGGGTGGGGGGGGGGCATCTGTGTGACGGGAGTGTTTGGGGGGGCATCCGGGCGACGGGAGTGTTTGGGGGGGCATCCGTGGGACGGGAGTGTTTGGGGGGGTTGGGGGGGGCATCCGTGGGACGGGATTGTTTGGGGGTGGGTGGGGTATCCGTGCGACGGGAGTTTTTGGGGGGGGTGGGGGGGCATCCGGGTGACGGGAGTGTTTGGTGGGGGTGGGGGGGGGGCATCCGTGGGACGGGAGTGTTTGGGGAGGGTGGGGGGGGGGCATCTGTGCGACAGGAGTGTTTGGGGGGCCATCCGGCCGACGGAGTGTTTGGGGGGGTGGGGGGGCATCCGGGCGACGGAAGTGTTTGGGGGGGGGCATCTGTGGGACGTGAGTGTTTGGGGGGGCATCCGTGCGACGGGAGTGTTTGGGGAGTTGGGGGGGGCATCCGTGGGGGGGGGCATCCGTGCGATGGGAGTGTTTGGGGGGGTTGGGGGGGGGCATCCGTGGGACGGGAGGTAATGTTGGCACTCCACGTGTGCGCTTGGGATGCGAGCCCTGAACGGAGGTAGTGAGAGAGGGTTTGTGGGGTGTTGTGGTGTAGGGGAGTTATTTGTGGGGGGGCATCCGGGCGACGGGTGGGGGGGGCATCTGTGCTTGGGTGTGTTTGGGGGGGGGGCATCTGTGCGACGGGAGTGTTTGGGGGGGCATCCGGGCAACGGGAGTGTTTGGGGGGGCATCCGTGGGACGGGAGTGTTTGGGGGGGTTATCCGTGGGACAAGAGTGTTTGGGGGGGGGTATCCGTGCGACGGGAGTTTATTAGTGTGGTGCTGGGAGTTATGTGTATGTGGTGCTGGGTTTGGTGTGGATGTATTGTTGGCGCTCCACGTGCGCACTTGGGATGCGGGCCCTGAACGGAGGTAGTGAGAGAGGGTTTGTGGGGTGTTGTGGTGTACGGGAGTTATTTGTGGGGGGGGCATCCGGGCGACGGGAGTGTTTGGGGGGGGGGTGGGGGGCATCCGGGTGACGGGAGTGTTTGGGAGGGGGGTGGGGGGGCATCTGTGGGACGGGAGTGTTTGGGGGGGGTGGGGGGGGCCGGTATCCAGGAGGGTTTGTTGTGTAGATTGAAACACGGATGTGGCAGCAGGGTGAAGGCGAGATGTGTGGTCCGTGGAGGTGGTTTTTGTGGTGCATAAAGCAGACGTGTGAGGAGGTGGTTTAGAATGGAATGAGTGCTATGTCATATAGTGAAGCATTGATGTTGCAGGAGTGTTAAGGTGATGTGTGAGGCCCTACCGGGAGATGTGTGGCGTGCTTTGTGGTGTGCATTGGTGGGGGGGTGGTTGTGAACAGGTGGAGTGTGTTCCGTGATGGTGCGTTGTGTGGAGGTGGGGTGAGCGTGCGGTGTTGTGTGAGGGTGGGTAGTGTTGCAGTGGTGAAAAGAATATATATATATAGCTAAGAGTCTGTACCTGATTCCGCAGTTGTTTTGGTTGAGAGGTGAGAGCTGTGAAGAGCAATGAGGGTTAGGTGCTGTGAAGCGTTACCAAATCTCCCAGAGAACTGAGGTTTAGGTGCTGTGAAGCATTCCCAAAGGTCAGTGAGGGCTGGGAGAGTGTGGCAGTGGTGTTGGTGTGTTTGGTGTGTTGGGCGCAGGCCAATGAGAGGTGTGCGGGGGCGGGTGTGGGGCCAAGGGAGCAATCTCATTGGCCTGAGGCAGTGGTGTGAGGTGTGCGGGGGCGGGTGGGCCAAGGGAGCAATGTCATTGGCCTGAGGCAGGTCCAATGGGATTGCCGCTAGGGACACAGGGAGGGACACAGGGAGACACATACAGACACGGACACATAAACACTTTCAGAAATATATAGTAGATTTGGACAACAATAAAAATCCACCTAAATCTTTAAAAAAAAAAAAAAATGAAGAGAAATGGCTGAAACGTTATTACCATACAGTAAGTGCCTCTGCTCCTCTCCTTGATAAAGAATAAACGAGAACATGAGATTATAAACAGTACAGAGGAAATCTCACACAAATGTGAACTGACCAGGTCACTTGAGTGATAGTAATCCAGCTCTGGTTTTAATTTTACATTTGATGTTTGCTAGTGGTGCAGTAGAGAAGTGTATGAAGAAAGACTGGTCACACAGTTTCCTCCATGGAAAATGTAGTTGGAAGAAATACAAGAAAATGCACTGAGTCAGTGTCTGATAATCTGGAGCACAGTACAGTATTTAGTATGGGTGTAGTAGTGTAGTAGTATTCATAGCGTTGAAAACCAAACTCAAGTTGGACTTAGATGTAATTGTGCTATATGGCCACAATATTGTGACAAGCATGCTTCAGACATCTAGGCCATATATGTCCTATACTAGAAGTAACTCAGCCTCTACAAGTTAATAATAATAATAACAACTTTATTTCCTATAGAAACTTTCTCCCAATGGCACTCAAAGCACTTCATAATTATAGTATAGTGCGCGGTACACAGTCCTTGCCCAGATGAGCTTACAATCTATGATTTTGGTGCCTGAGGCACAGGGAGATAAGGTGACATACCCAAGGTCAGAAGGAGCTGACACAAGGAATTGAACCAGGTTCCCCTGCTTCAAACTCAGGGTCATTGTTTCAGAGCCAGAGTCTTGACTCACTCAGCTGCACCTTCTCCAGCTCTCTTGCCCGGGACAAACCTGATCACACAATATAATGAGCTGGCATAACCAATTTACATCATTGTGGCAATAATAGGGAGAAGAAACACTGTGGAAAAAACACCTAATTACCTACAATTTTGTCCGTCCTTACTAGGGTAGAAATGTTTCCTCACCTAGTTTCTGTCCATTAAGGGCCAGCCTTAGGGCAAGGCGATCAAGCAGGTTGTTTTGGGCCAGACGCCTTCAGGGGCCCCCGCGCTCTCTCCTCTCCCTCATCCGGTTGGTGCCGTGATTCAAATTCCACCTGACAGGAGAGGGGAAACCTGGAGGAGGGAGATGGGCAGTCCCCAAACCAGCGCTGGACCGCAGCGCTTCTCACCCCAAGGTAGGGTGTGTGTGTATGTATAGCTGGGGGAGGTCTTACTCTATGCAGAGCGGCCTTCCTTCTGCAGCGTTGCATTGTCGTGGCGTCGTATGACGTCTTTATGCCATTACGCTGCAGGAGGAGGGGGGCCCGCTGCCAGCATGCCGTCTAGGGCCTTGCCAAAGGTAAGGCTGGCCCGGCCTGTATCCTTGTTGCTGTCTGCTTCTGATGGGATTTAAAACCTTTGGTTGCTTCTCCTGTCCTTCTGTTCTGTTTCCTCACAGGGCTGCAGTTGTTTCCGACTCTAACCCAGCATTGCCCTAATTGAACAATAATACACTATCTTTGACATATCTTTTAAATAATGATGTTATAGAATGTTCCACGTTTTCAGTTTCATTTGTTCCTTATCTGAACAAGCTCCTCGCACTTACCACATGCAGCACTTATCTGAGGTCTGACTCCAAAACACTGTTCACGGTCCGAAGATTCAACAAAGTATTCGGCCGCACCTCCTCCTCTTACCGTGCACCCCACAACTGGACCAATCTACCGGAGGCTCTCACAGCCGCCACCGGTCTAAATTCTTTCAAAACTAAAGCTGTCTCAAATTTTTATCTGGTCTGTAATTGTGTCATGCATAAAAGATCAAATATGTTAAACTGTTCATGTAATGTCTTTATACATAATGTATAACCCTGTTCACTTAATGTAACCATGTATTTGTCATCATAACTCTGTGCCCAGGACCTGCTTGAAAACCAGAGGTATCTCCCAATGTATTACTTCCTGGTAAAACATTTGATAAATACATTTATTCACACAGCTCTCAATTCAGTGGTCCAGTTGAATAAGTTATAGGAGTTTGAGACAAAGAACAGTATTTTAAGCCTGTATTTGCCCTTTTTCTGAAAAAACGAAGCTTTTGAAAGCTTTTTTTGGTAGGACTATCTGTGTTTTTAATTCTCAGTAGGATCGAAGTGATATGCAATGTGTAGGCAGCAAAACCAATACTTGCAGTGAGTGAAAATCGCCGCTATTTTATGCACTTCTAGAAACACGGTAAACACACGCATGTATCTCTGCAGCCCGATTTGTTCTGTGTTGGTACCACCTGACCCAGGTAGGTGATCGGTTATCCACACAGTCACTTGCAAATAGATGTGCAGATTCTCCATATCCTGTATCTTTAAGTGGCAAACAGACCATTACCAATATCCGTATCACTATCAGGTGACTGAAGTCAGGTTGGCAGGCATGTGATAAAAGGGGTGTTTAGCCCTGATACCATGAACGTACTCCAGATTAAAGCAGGCACTTCTAAGATTTCATACACACTGGAGGTACTGTGTAAGTGTACTCTACTCATGTTCTAATGGCCTACAAGCAAATAACAATACCACCATGGTCAAATTGTCCTCAAACTTCTCCAGTCGTATACCATTCATTTTATTGCACATACTGCCCATCCCAAAGCATATACAATCCCAGTGACGTGTGAGAATTCTGCCACAGACGGCATGCAACCTTTAGCTACACTGCATTTAAAAAGTTATTCTGTGCTTGAATACGGGAAAGCATAATACGTATAAGGCCTCGGCCATGGTTAAAGCGGGTGCTTTCCCTGGCCTTAGACAGCGCGCCGTCCGGGGGCGTGTCGGGGGCGTGTCGGCGGGCGGGCCAGTGACGTCATGGAGCTGGTTCGCCGTCATTGGGCGAACCGCTCACGTGACCGGCCCTGCGCTCCGGCAAGATTTAAAATTGACCTAAGACCTACGCTTCCGCGCACTTGCGGAAGCGTAGGCGAGCCCCTACTAAAGCCGCTCTCATTGCGGCTGTAGGGGCTCAGTGCCGAGCGGAAGCGCGCCTCAGTGCGCCTCCGCCCGCAAGCACTAACCATGGACGCGGCCTTAAGCAGCAATCCTGCCCCGTTGAGTTATTGCTTTTTGTACAGAATCCAAACCAGAAGGTCCCCAGGAGCTGAACCATGCTATTTTTAGCTCTGACACCTCCCTCCCCCCCCCCCCCTGTACCTGAGATACTTACAGTAACTAAAAAATGGTGCATGTGCATGTCTCAGACAGGTCTGCAACACTGTATGGTGGAGGGATTTTGTCACTTTTTGTTACACAATATAACTTTGTATAATGTTGAGGTATGTTACCAGTTACCAGTGTTCCCTCATGGACATTAACACAGCTGTCAAATAGAAAGCTGCACCCCCTCCCCCGCAGGACACTGGAGCTTCCTATTGGCCTGTGAGACCCACAAAATTTGGACCCATTTACCGTACATTTTTCTAATGGGGAGGCAAACACCGGTGACTAAACCTCTACAGTATGTATCTTTGCTAACCAGGGGGGCGGGGAGGGGAGAGAGTATCTTTAGCTAAAAAAAAGCACTTCATCTCCACAGAACCCCCACTTCGAATTCTGTAAAATGGCTAGCAGGGATTTGCTGCTTTAAACAAATATTACGCTTCTCTGAAGGAAATTTTGAAATGGTTTCTATGATTAAGAATACACAGTGATTTTGAAAAAATAAATAAGTGAATAAAATTAAGTGGAACGGTTAAAAGTAGTGGCACCTTATCACATTCCAACCCCTCTCCAAACTTCATACTGTATTACTGCAGGCCAAGTATTCACAATGCACAATTAGTCCCCTCACTGCCAGTGGGACAGGCCACCCATAGTGAAGGCTTTAAATAAAACATAAGCTCAGATGTGGGGTGCGGTAGGAGATTTCCTCTGACCACTGCAAAATGAACATGCTGCACAGAACATAGATAATAAATATAGACTTTGGCTTTCTAATTAAATATACAGGACTTATCCCCTACCCCAGGTACCTATGATCACTCTTTGCATCATCTACCTCAGGCGTCGCGAACTCAGTCCTTGACTGAGCCAGTGATTGAGCCACATGTGCTGAAGCAGGGATATCCATAAAAGTTGGCCTGCTGGTGGCCCTTGAGGACTGAGTCTGAGACCCCTGATCTACCTAAGGGCCCCGCTTATAGTGCCGGCGATGGCGACGCGACGTCGCCCGAAAACAAATACATTGCCGCCAGAGCGAAAACCTGAAGCCGGCAAAATTTGATTTTTCGAGGGCCGTCGCGTCACGTGACGGCCCTTGAACAAATCAAAGTGCCGGAATCCCGCGCCGCCGCCGCCCGGAGAAACATAACTTTCGCCGGTGGCGACGGTGACGGGTGACGTCACCCGTCGTGTCGCCGTCGACGGCACTATAGGCACATATTATGCCCCCCCTGTGCCCGCGATATAGCCAAGCTCATATAGACACCACCGAAGTGTCTACCCTACTGCCGATAAACAGTTATAGGGGGTGCATTATTGATTCATTCCAATACTCCAGAAAACAGTTTACACGTGTATAGCAATACTCCATATCACTGCACTGCGCACCACGCTCATTTTTGAGGCAGGACCAGCAATAAGAGGACCTGAAAATAAATGCCTGCTTCACATACTATAGCTATAATGAAATAATGCCACACAGGATGAAACAAAACCATGCACTTACCTCCCTGCTGTAGCTCTAATCCCGAACGTGCTGATTCTGTCTGTGACTTCTACAGATCTACAGTACAGTATAGGCAGTGTAATGACTGTGCATTATTTTCTGCCGTCAGATGATTTGACCAGTAGCATGAGCAATGTTGTTTGCAACAGGGGAGGGGACAGGAATGAATTTTTCCCGTCTTTTGTTCACTGCTGACTGGGAGGAGTTGAACTTTACCTTCCTTTGCAATCATTTTGTAACTTGCTGATATACAAAATCTCCCTTCTTGAGTGCAACTAATTAAACGGTTCTAGGAAGTTGCCGATGGTATATAAATTCGCAAGCAGCGCAAAAGAAAACATTGATTTTCACAGCTTCTTACAGAAAAGCAGAGCATTGGATAAATTGAATGGGAAAGTATGAGCGTCTCACGCTGTAAATGATTATCTCGACGAGCTTAGTTTTATGTGTGCTGCTCTTATACTGTACTGTTCCTGTGTGCTAAGTTGTCGGATGGTTTAATAAAAGTTGTGGGAAAATTTAATAACAGATCTACATTTATTAAAGATTGCGGCAGAGCTCTTTGAAGTATACTTTAGAATGATATATTTATTTAATGTATTTATTTGTACAATATTTTACTAGGAAGTAAAACATTGAGAGTTACCTCTCGTTTTCAAGTACCGGTATGTCCTGGGCACAGAGGGGTGACAGTACATGGATATATTAAATGAAAAGACATTAAAAGTTATGTTTTCACAAACATTTCATGGACAGTTATGAGGGAGAGTGGGAGATACAGAGAGGGAGAGAGAGATACACAGAGAGAGATACAGAGAGGGAGAGAGAGATACAGAGAGAGAGAGATACAGAGAGAGAGAGATACAGAGAGAGAGAGAGAGAGAGAGACAGATACACAGAGAGAGATACAGTACACAGAGAGATACAGAAAGAGAGATACAGAAAGAGGGATGCTGAAAGAGATACAGAAAGAGGGATGCTGGAAGAGAGATAGAGAGAGGGATGCTGAAAGAGAGATAGAGAGAGGGATGCTGAAAGAGAGATAAAGAGAGGGATGCTGAAAGAGAGATAGAGAGAGGGATGCTGAAAGAGAGATAGAGAGAGGGATGCTGAAAGAGAGATAGAGAGAGGGATGCTGAAAGAGAGATAGAGAGAGGGATGCTGAAAGAGAGATAGAGAGAGGGATGCTGGAAGAGAGATAGAGAGAGGGATGCTGGAAGAGAGAGAGAGAGGGATGCTTTAGCGAGATAGAGAGAGGGATGCTGAAAGAGAGATAGAGAGAGGGATGCTGAAAGAGAGATAGAGAGAGGGATGCTGAAAGAGAGATAGAGAGAGGGATGCTTAGAGAGATAGAGAGAGGGATGCTGAGAGAGAGATAACGAGAGGGATGCTGAGAGAGAGATTGATACAGAGAGAGAGATTGATACAGAGCCAGAGAGAGAGATTGATACAGAGCGAGAGAGAGATTGATACAGAGCGAGAGTGACAGTACTGTACAGACAAGACAGCTGAAGTCTTGAAAGAACTTAGACTGGAGACGGCTTTGTGCAGTATTTATGCTGTAAAATAGTGAGAGGTTTTCAAACATAAATTTCTTTCTCTTTAACAATAATTATGTAGCCCCCTGTAAACAGCTCAGGCTATACCTATCTTCCTTCTACTGCGGTAAGTCCTGTTAAGATCAGGCGCCAGTAATCATTATGGGTTTTCCCCCTTCATAGCCCTAACCTGAATGGTAGACGCAGGCCTGGACTCTGCTGCAGGCGTGAGCAAGAGGGAGGTTCTGCTGACACCAGGAGGGGAGGGGCTAGCTCTATATTTAGCAGCCAACTCCGGTGAGTGGTGCTCTTGTTCTTCGTGCTTGCTGTGTGCTGTGTTCCTTTCTGACTGATGGTCCTTTAATGAAGAGTTCGAGCGAGCAGAGAGACCAAGGGTCTACAGCTGCTGAGTATTAGGCCGTAAGCCACGAATCCTGCGGAACGGTCCGAGGAGTATCGGGAGGCTACGGGCTCCCCGGCGCAGCGTGCCGGTTGAGAGCGAGAGGAACCAAACCGATCAGCGTCTGTAAAGTAGAGCTGATAGAATCATAAGACTGGTGGACCAATGCCCTCACCCCGCTGCCAGGGGTGATGGGAATAAAAATCAAGACCCACCCCGAGAATAACCTTGGGGGTGGGCCACGGGGTTTTTCCGCCCTGGCTCAGACCATCCTGTCGGCCGAGTGACTTGGAGGGAAGGAGAGGAGGAGGTCGTAGGGAGTTGAGTAGGTTGTACTTGGCACTGGCGATTGTATTGTGGCTGCTGGAAGCCGTGTTGTTGGGATATCGTTGCTCTGTCAAATAAAGAGACTGTTCTGCACCCGTAAAGACTATGTGTGATTTGGAGAGTATAACCCTGGGACCTGAGGGGTTCTTCTATACCGGTCCTGTCCCATTACCCTGGGAGTATAGAATATGGAGGCGCTGCACCACTAAGATAATATGGAGGCTATCACCCCAGAAGCCCGGTCCTGGCTCCCCCACAACATCGCGGGAAGTTCAGGCCCTCCTGTTCCTCACAGGTACGCACCACCACACCCGTAACCAACCCCCATGCATCCCTCACACTCCCTTAGAGACTGGGGGGGGGGGGGGGAAACAGGGTTACAATTACAATTGTCCATTTATAAATAAGAAAGTAAAGCAATACATAACCCATTGAGCACAGATGGGCGACACGTGCACTGTTTTGCTTGTAGCGCATGATGCACATATTAAAAAGGGAAAGAAGAAGAAGAAAAAAAAAAGAAAACCAGCAGTTTGCTTCTTTAAAGCATTGCAATATGTGTTATTTAGTTTAAAAAATGATACAGTATTTTTGCAGATTGGGACGTTTGATGATGCTTTTTACAGCAACGCTACTTTCTTTATACCGTATATCTCAGGATATGTGTTTTCATACCTTTTTCTCATTATTTTGCTTGGATCTCTAATAATCCTTTGAAATAAAAAAACACCACTGATTTGTTTTAAAAGTATTTGATTTGTTTCTTGATTTAACATTTTGGAAGGGATTAGCCATTGATATGTTGCCAGTAGTGGAATATAAGCAAGAGATTAGTACATGTATGGTTTAAGTAAACCCCGTTTAGCTATATACAGTACTAATGTTGCTTAAAAACTACTTGTCTGTAGATAATGATGCAGATGTACTTATTATAATATTTGTAAGCTACATGATTCAGCCGGTGTCTCAATTCCCTGAGTCACAATCCAAATATTTACTTGTCATTTTGGAAAAGGAAACATGTCAAGAGAAACCACCTAAGACTTCCTACAAAATAGTTACAGGGGTGTGGAAAATGGGTTTCTGAGTTCTATGTTTTGACGAAAGCATGTGTCATCATACCTGTCATGAACGGCACGTGACTTGTGTATGTGACAAGGATTAATACATACTGTATAGCTATCTAGCTGACTTGTTAATTTCCCTGCAGAGTCCCAAAAATTAGTAATATCTCCCCATCACACATATGACCTCAATTCTGACACCACCAAAAATGAATGTCCAGTTGTCCAGATGTAGATAGACTTACTGTTCTTGTGACCGTGAACAAAGACGATTAACGCCTTAAGGGCATCCCGCAGTATTAATTCTTCTTTAATGGCCATATTTGGTAATCTACACAATCAAAGGGGCTGGACAGGACACATAATATTGTCCAGCAGCCTTGATGTAGATGACCAAATATGGCCATATAGCCTCCCCCCCTTCATGATGTAGAGACCTATATAAGTAAATACAGCACTGCATCTTACCTGTGCTGTGGGGACATGGCTGCAGACAGAGAGATTGTATTGTATTGTATGTCTTTATTTATATAGCGCCATTAATGTACACAGCGCTTCACAGTAGTAATACATGGGGTAATCAAATAAATAACAGATCATGGGAATAAGTGCTTCAGACATAAAAGTAACATTAAGGAAGAGGAGTCCCTGCTCCGAGGAGCTTACAGTCTAATTGGTAGGTAGGGAGAACGTAGAGAGACAGTAGGAGGGAGTTGGGGACATTGCTGCAGACAGAGAGACGGGGACACGTCTGAAGACAGCTGCTCTGCTCATCTGTAAGGTGAGTATCGGTATCAGACAAAATTAACCCCCGAGGAAGCTCCAGCAGAACGAAATGCATAGGGTGAGCACTGCAGCCCGTTTGAAGATCCCCCAAGTGTCTGGTGGACATTTTTGAGGATCTTTGGCCGAAATTTGGTTCTCCCTTCCCTGGATGTTGTTGAGTTTGAAGCAGGGGAACCTGGTTCAATTCCTGGTGTCGGCTCCTTGTGACCTTGGGCAAGTCACTTTATCTCCCTGTTCCTCAGGCACCAAAAACACTGATTGTAAGCTCCACGGGGCAGGGACCTGTGCCTGCAAAATGCCTCTGTAAATCGCTACGTAAAACTAGCAGCGCTATACAAGAACATGCTATTATTAATAATATTTCTCTCTGTCTGACCTCAGCCATGTGTGGGGTATCAGTAATCAATAAAAGACTCAGGCTCCCACCTCAGCAATAGGTATCAGCCTGGGGCCCAGAAGTAAGAGGGGGTATAAAAATAATGGGCTAAAAGCAGAATTCCTATACATTACCACATAATAATATCTGATTCCTCCCAAAAGAGGCCTTGTGTGAGCATGGAAGATGAGAAGGAATGTCTGGTTCGCATCAGAACACACATCTTGTTAAATTCTAAATTCATATCCCAAATGCATAGTTTTTATTTTAAAAATCCTCTGGCTTGAGGACAAGATAAGCCCACCTTCTCGGGGTAGTATAGTAACCCAAACGTGGGGTATATATAGAGTAAAGCCAACAAGGACACGTAGGTACACTACAGAAATAGGAACAGCACTAAACCACACTAAATGATCGAGACAATGGACAAAAAGTCTGAAGCTGAAAACATTTCGTCCCCGGACAGCCAGAACGATATGCACAGCAGTGGTAAGAGTCTGCATGCGGTGTATGAGCATGTAATATAAACTGACAAGTCCGATGAGCCTAGGACAGAGCAGTCAGATACAATCAAACAAATGGCAGAGTATTGGACAACGACATGACTATGGGGGTGGTGGGAGATGCAGCGGGCAGCCGGAAGCCTTTGTTTGAGTGCCTGACATACATTGTAGAGTTTATTTCAAATGGAAACACTGATTATTAAAAAATACATACTATTCACTATTGCATGCAGTTCAACACCTTCAGCACAGTGGCACATAGTGTATGCAACTGTGTATATAATGGGAATACCAAATTGTGCTTACCACATTTTCATACAAAGACAACTGTACCATATAGGTTGCATAGAGGTCTGCTCCAAGGAAACCCAATATCTGATAATCAAAGTTTCGTCTTGTGATGAGTCTAAGGCCCGGGCCATAGAAGCGTGAGGCGATCCGAGCCGCGCTGACGCTGAGGCTCGCCTGCTGAAATCTGGGCGATTTCATGCCCATACAGGCGAGCCAGCGGGCGCGATCGGAGCCGGGGGGCGATGGTTGGAGGCGCGGCAGTGACGTTGCTGGGCCAATCGCCCGCGACGCACTGATGTCGATGTCACGGCGCCGACGTCACGGCGCCGTGACGTTGACACTGCTGTGCTGTGATTGGAGGTTTTCAGCCGACAGCGTGCTGAAAAACAGCTTGGCGCTCGGCTGAAAATCCAACTCTTCAGCACGCCTGCGGACGCTCGCGTGAGCCCCCTCTCAAGGCATCCTCATTGAGGATGCAGGGGCTCAGCGCGGAGCGTCCGCACGCCTCAGCACGGCCTGTCCGTCTATGGACTCGGCCTAAGAAATGCTACACAGTGCTACACATGCAAACTACAAAAATAGAAGAATTCTTATATAAGCACTTTTTTTTCCTATCAAAATACACTGTAAAGTTATAAACAATTATTTAATTTTCTAAAATAATATTTTGATTAATAGTTTTCAACATATACAGGATTAAAAGGCAAATTCAAACATATATATTGTATACAGCAGCAAGATGATGCGAACCTTACAGAAATTATGTACGAACAGTCGGAATAAAACAGAATAGTAGAAGCTATAATACTAGTAATAATAGAATTTAGTAGAAGCTAAAATAATAAAACACTGTACCAATATAAAACAATATGATGCTGCAGAGGAAGATACCGGACATAATGTAGGCAACTAAATTAGAACAAATGGTAAAAAATAACCCCATAAAACATATGTTCCATTAAATAAAATAAACATGAAAAAATCAACAAATATTAAAAAACAAAAGAAATAAAAAATCTTGAAGAATTGTTTCTGACCATGAATCTATCTATACTATAATTCTAAGTTGGATTCCGTTTGTTTGTTTCTTTGTATGTCCGAAGCATCGAAATTGTCATGCTTGTGCTCTCCTCACAAGTGCAGGGAAGAAAGGGAAGGACCCGTTAGCGAGGTGGGGGGCCGCAGGGGATACGAAGGGAGTAAGTTGCCGTGCAGCTGGGGATCGGCGCACGTAGTCACGTGACCGCGCCGCGCGCATGAGAATGCGCGACGCGTCCGTAGGTGCGGAGCCAAGCTCAGAGACATGACTGATCCAGCTGCATGTGCGCGCATGCTCTGACAGCAGAGCGGGAGTGCGTGCGCTCTCAGGCACAAACGCGGGGGTTGCGGGAAGCCAATGCTTCAGCACAGGATTCTGGAAACGGAAACCAGGAAACATGGAACATGGAGTCCAGAGCACAAGGTAACATCCAGAGAAGGACTGCTTCTTGGAGAACGTCCAGACTTCTTAAAGGCATAGTGACAGAAACAGCAAGGTGCAGCGAAACTAAACATAACATAAGGGTTCTTTGTCTAATCCATTGGACAAGGAATTATAAGCCTGCTACCACGTCAAGGTGAACCCTACTAAGCAGGTACCTACACTACCCGACGATAAACTAACCTCAGTAGTATAAGAGTGACTGTCCCAGTCTTCCGGAATCCACAGGAGATAAGTAAAGGTCCCAAGGAGGTCCAGACAGGAACAGTATGCGATGAGTACTAGCAGGCACCAGGGCTGGTAGCAAAAGACTAAATGCAAAGAGAAAGTCAAAGAGAGGCTTACTTCCTGTCAGGAGGAAGAGGGCAGGGTTTGCCAGAAAGCAAGATGGCGTTACTTGCTTCAAAATCCTTAAAGACACAGGATCTTGACTCGCAGCTAGAGGGCGACGATCAGAAGTAAACAGGTAAGGGGGCGTGTTCCGTGCATCGTTACAGAAATCTCTGAAACGGCACAACGTAGCGCAACAAAACTTTCACTGGACATTCTGCTACGCATTTTTGTTGGTCAACGCAACTATTTTGAGCTTCCAATGTGACTCACCTCCCAAATTATGGACATTCTAAGTTTCCCTCGGCTGTACAGCAAAAATGTTAGAGCAGGAGTGGGGGGGGGGGGGGGGGCGTGGCTACTAAGGGAAGGTGCATGTCCTTGCCTGGATCGGGGCTGTGTGTGTCTTTGTGTGTGTGTGTGATGTGAGATGTGTGGGGGAGATCTGCCAGCTAGCGGGGGGAGATGTACCAGCGGGGCGGGGACGACGACATGTGCCGACAGCGGGGGGAGATGGGGAGAGGGGGGAGATTTGCCGGCAGCGAGAGGACATGCCACAGCAGCGCGGGGAGATATGCCACCAGCGGGGGTGGGAGGGAGGGGGGACCGAGGACATGTTCTGGCAGCGGGGGAAGACACACACACAAAGACAGACACACACAGAGATACACAGACAGAGACAAATCTCACCCCGCACTACATCCAGCTGTGGGGGGAGGAGGGGGAGGGGATTGGGGGGGCGGGGAGATGTTCCAGCAGCTGGGGGGCAAGGGGGGTGGGCAGGGAGGTGTATTCAATATTACATTCCCCGGGCGAAGCGGCGCACAAAAGCTAGTAGGATATAAGTCTCAACACGGATATCAGACTATAATCACCAATACAATTTGGAGGCACAATTAGATACATTCAAGAAACTCACAGTGTGAGACACAAATAAATGTACAAAAGTCAACAGTCAAAAAGTCTCAGGGCCTCTCTATTAGCCACTTCAAGCTGCAGTTCAGTCAATATCCTGCATGTGTGTTTTTTGTAATAAATCAGTTCTGTAGTAAGAAAAAATACTTTTAGCATTTTCTGTTTTAAAAAAAACAACTTTTAAAGACCAATTTTCTTGTATTCTATTTTAACAGCCATTTGCTAAGGCACTGCCCCTTCATGTCCTGTCACAAGCCCTGGCACACCCCTTTGTCAGCCCTGCCCTCCCTCTAGCACATGTCAGTGCAGGATTGCTCATGAATATTCATGAGCTTCCACTGACAGACAAGCAGAATATAAACAGATCCCTTCACTAATTATGTCACCAAATTTCGACCTATCAATACATGGAGAACGAATTGACCTGCAGCTATACAGTTCTTTAGGTAATTAGAGATTGCACACATAAAACTATTGAAGTAAAAAAAAAAAAAAAAAAAAAAAAAAGACTGAACTGCAGCTTTCAGTGCCCTATGCTATTGATGTATGGTGTACATCAAGAAATGGGGCACCCAAGGGGCCTCTGCTAGTTTTTTTAGGGGCTGTAACACAACCAGCCCGACGGCCGGAACAGAAAATGCATCACATGATCGCTCCAAAGTTCTGTCACGTGATGTGGAAGCGCTGGAAGGCCCGTGGCCACAGAGGTGACACAAGCCACCGGCACTGAAAGGGTTAATGCACAGAAATCCTCGTTTAGACGCACTGTGCCAATTTTGTCCCATAGTTGCTTCATATGTACCCCAACTTGTTGCTCCAGTTTATACTCTTTGATAAAGTCCCATCGGGACGAAACGCGTCAGAGGACGGTCTACGTGTAATTTTATTTGGCTACTATGCCGTAATAAAGCTTTTTTCTATTTTGCACATTGCCTTTAGCCAGACCGTGATTTTGCTGTGCTCGCAATCCCCACTTTTTCCTTCCTGCTCCAGTTTATAAGGCTGCGTCCCCGCTAGCGCTGAGCTCGCTGAGCGAGCGGCGCTTGGCGAGGTGACTTGCATATAGATATATATGCAAGTCCCTGCTCACACGATGCGCGCGTGGGTATGCGCAAAGCACACATGTTTACCGGCGCTCGGCGCTTAGGTTAAAAAAATTTTTATACTTACAAGCGCGTTCAGCTTCCCCTGCAGCGTCCCCCCCCTTCCGCCCCCCCCGTGAGCGCTTGCAAAAATGTAAAGGGCCCCCCAGCGCTCATGCTTGGAGAGCTCTCCAAGCATGAGCGCGCTCAGCGCCCGCGGGGACAAAGCCTAAGACGCAGATCTTTAAGCAAGTAGGTTAATGCCCCCTCAGACCTGGAATATTTTGTGATGCAGATTGTGTGCGCAATGTAACTCCTCCCTAACTCCTCCTATTGGCACTCCCCAAAAAAGACCCGGGTGCAGATTGCACACCAAAGTTCTCAATACTTTGGTGCAAAGAGGCGCAACATATGGGAACAGTACTGTATGATGTACTACCCTCCTTTTAACCCCCTAAAAACTCATACTGTCTGAACGAATCACACAAGACACAGAAATATACGGTGGCGGTGTGACCACAGCACATTTTTATTAAACCAGGAAATTGACGTAACATTAAACCATTCCCGAGATAACATCAACTTCTCACCTCCCAGCCAAGAGAGAACACATAATTACTAATTACTCCCCAGCCAGGAACAGAAACATTACAACAAGAACCAGACCAAAAGAATGAACAACTTCCTGAACAAACAGACTGTGCTACAAAAGATAAAAAACACAGCCTTATTTTTTTATAAATATTTATACCGTATATATATAAAAAAATTATATATTTTTTAACGCTTATCATACATAAAAACCATGGGAGGTGGGGGGGGCAAGAGAATAACTCTATGGACAATTCTCAGGTGAGTGACCTCAATGTCTCAGATCCCCCTATTTAATAGTAATATTCCCGAGCAAACTTGATCAAATAAAGCACCTACACGCCCCCAATCACCTTTCCCTGCCAACTGGCCCAGCAACTAATCTAAGCCAATCCTCTGGTCTTAGTCTCAAATACCGTCCCTTGGGGATACCAGATATCAGTGATGGTGGATGTTATCTGTTGCCAGTTACTTAGCTTTTTGGTCGATGTTTTCTTTCAAAACACCGATGTCTGAATATTGCCATTGGTGTCTTTTGTTATAATCAGATCTAGGAAGGTTATGCAATCACTGTTAAATGCATGTGTTACTGTGGTTTAAGATTAAAATTATTTGTGTTTACAATCTCTATGAATTTCAATAATCTCTTGGTCCCCACTCCAGATTTATCATCAATAAATCTAATCCATGGATCTATCGAACTGCTACATCACTGCACAGCCATATCTTCCCACCAGCCTAAAAATAAGTTGGCATAGGTGGGAGTGCATGATGTTGCCAAGGCTGTGCCTTGGGTTTGTAGATAATATATTCTGTTGAACAGAAAACGATTGTGTCTTAACACGAAGTACAACAGTTCAACTACTGTGTTTGTTAAGCAATGTGCTCCCTGCCTGTATATTATTAATATTCACAAGCGTTAGTCCATTTTCATGTTTGATGCTTGTCCGGTGGCGGATTTCTACATTTCCGCCGCCTCATGGCACTTATCTGGGGTCGCCTCCTGCGTGCTGCCGCCCCATGGCACTTATCTGGGGTCGCCTCCTGTGTGCTGCCGCCCCATGGCACTTATCTGGGGTCGCCTCCTGTGTGCTGCCGCCCCATGGCACTTATCTGGGGTCGCCTCCTGTGTGCTGCCGCCCCATGGCACTTATCTGGGGTCGCCTCCTGCGTGCTGCCGCCCTCCCATCTTTTTATGAAATCGCCTCGTCAAATGACGTTGACGACGTCACCAACAGGGGCAGTTGCCATGGTAACACGATGTCATGACGTCATTTGACGCTGCAGAAAGAAGGCGGAGGCAGCAGGAAGGTCATAGGCGGCTGCAGGTAAGGAACTTCCCATCAGGCCCAATGGGCCTGAGAGCGCGTCATCTGTGTATGGGGGCGGAAATTCTTGCCGCGCCCACATTTTGCCGCCCTAGGCCCTGGCCTATCTGAGCTAATGGGAAATTCGCCGCTGTGCTTGCCGTGTATAGGGCATCCACATCAAGTGTTACCAAGTAGGAATCTTTATTAATGGCACTAAAGCGGCCGCCAACGCGGGTAATTTAAAACCGCGTGCAGGCGCGGGTTTTTTCCCGATGCGTGCTGCGCGGCCGCGCGTCACTGGTGAACCGTTGGTAAGCCAGCACGGTTCCGCCGGCATCCTGAAGGCATCCGTGACGCGTTAGGTACCGGGGATCGCGCTGTATGTGTGGGGGATCAGGGGAAGCAGAGGCGGAGCAGCCAGGGCGTCGCGACCGGAGGAAGGGAAGATGCGGCTGGCGCGCAGCCAAGTTCGGCGCCAGCCGAAAAAAGCCCCGGAAAATTACGGGTAAATGTTAGAATCAAGCTGGCCGCAGCAGTAATCTGCATAATGTGCCTGTTCTATCTTTTTCATGCAATGGTGAAGTAGAAACGATGGATCTTAACGTTGAGTTTAGATAATAGCTTGCATGTTCGGCGAGGCTGCTGTTCCCAGACACGATGGGTCTCCCTGGTGGGCTCCTGAAGTTTTTCAGGATTTTTGGATTGGAGTAAAAAGGTTGCTGTCATTGGGTATTTGACATCCATATAATTAGATTGTAAGCTGTTCGGGGCAGGGACTCCTTTTCCAAAATGTCCCTTTTATGTCTGAAAACACTTCTTCCCATTATGTGTTATTTATATGATTATCACGTGAATTACTGCTGTGAAGCGCTACATACCTGAATGGCGCTATATAAATAAAGATATACAGACATACATACATACATATATTTAAGTTCCCTTTTATTTATGACGTTGTCTTGAAATCCCTAATTGAGGATTGATCGACGTTCTTTCATAAATCCTAGGGTTGGATCTTTAGTAATATCGTGTAGCAATCTTCGTCACTGAGGAGTGTAGGGCTGGAGCGCACACCGCGCTACACGACGTGCGCGCGCTTTCGTGCGTGCGTTCGTCACTGACCCCTGGAAGCCAATGGTAGTGTTCATTGTTGAAACTACCATTGGCTGCAAAGCCCAGCGTCGCCCCTGCTGAAGTCGCTGGAGTCTTTCCAAAGTGTGAGTCCAGGCTACAGCAGCGTAACGTCAGTTTCATCAGCCAATCAATGTCCAGACGTTTTCATTGATTGGCTGCTGAAATTGCTGGGGGACGGGTGACGGGGGGGACGGGGTTTATTATTTTATTTATTCTCACATATTTATTATTATATTATTACATTATTTATTTATCCACCGCCCGCTGCCCCGCCGCCCGCCCGCTTGCTTCCCATTGCACAGTCCCACTAACATACATTGATACACATACAGACAAAAGACAGGGGTGCCCAATGCTACATCAAATTGACAAAACATATATGGTAATTATATATATTACCATATATGTTTTGAAAATTTGATGTAGCATTGGACACCCATGTCTTTTGTTGTATACATTTGCCACACTCATTTTGGCATAAAGATATATTCCTGATATGATGGGTGTATGAGTTTGAGCTACTGTAACTGGGAATGTGTGTGTGATAATCAATGTCTGACTGGTAACGGTTAAATGGAGGTAGGTGGCACCTCCCCCCAGAGCTCACCCCTCCCCACCATTTTAACTTGGAAGGTTCTGGCATCTTGCTGAAGGGACACGACTCACTGTAGTTGTTTCCCCTCATACAGAGGTAACAGGAAGGGTTCACTGTTTTAGTGTCAGGACCTGCATTTTTGGTTATACCTTGACGATTTGGTATGTAGGCTTACAACGCTTTGGCCAAAGGGTTTAACTAAATAACCAAGTAATTACTATAATTATTGAAGTATTTAAACTTTATATGTAGCCTTGGTAAGAAATGGGGCTATAGTTCTATCCTCCTCCTGGTATAATCCCTGGTAAGGGCAGGTTGCCAGGAGTTATCATGGGTTTCCCCCACTTCAAGCACTGCCCCTGAGTGGTGGAGGTAGGGCACCTGACCCTGTGTCAAAGCAAGAGACACAGGGGCGGTGCCTGCTGAGATCATAAAAGAGCAGTGCATTTCCTATTTAGTCTGTCTGTTGTGGCTGTTCTGTCAGTCTGACAGTAGTGTTAGTGAGTTAGGAGGAGAGGAGTGATCAGCTCATGAGTAGAGCTGATCTAGTGTAGTTAGTGAGGTGGACCAAATACCTCTCACCCTGCGTAGGGGGTGAGGGAAGAGCTAGCCCCACTCTGGATGCCTTTGGTCCAGAGTGGTGGCAGGGAGGAACATCACAAGGGAGACAGTTAGTGGACTGTGCATCAATTGTACCTGTCGGCTGCTGCTGCTGCTGCCCAAAAGAATAAAGAGACTGCTGCTTTTAAAGATAATCCTTGTGTGAGACTGGAATCTCTCATCCCCGTGGGGAATCTCTGTGGTAAGGATTCCACCCCGCATTCCTGGGGCTTACTATAGATGGAGGCGCTGCACCATTGAACCAGAATGAAGGCATCCACCCAAGTAACCTGTTCCTGTTATCCCCCATGTCATCGAGGGAGACTCAGGCCCTCCTGTTGCCAGCAGGTATGCATCACACAGAGACACCTAGCCAGACCCCAGAACACCTTAGGGGACCCTATCTGCAATTGGGAGGGGGAAGATGGGCTAGATATACTTATTACCATATTTGTTTTGTCAATTTGATGTAGCATTGGGCACCCCTGTCTTTTGTTGTATACATTTGCCACGCCCAGTAGCACTCATTTTGGCATAAATATATATTCATGATGTGGTGGGTGTAGGAGTTTGAGCTAACTGGGAATGTGTTACACATACAGACACACTGATGCATACACAAAGGCCCTATTACTAATATCCTAAACAGACACTGACAATTATATCTAGAAAAAAGGAAAGAGAAAGAAACAGGCGCACACCTAGTGCATTACCACAATAAAAATGTATTGAATGAACATAAAATCTTACAAATGCCCACTCACAAAAGTACAGCAAATATAGGCTTGTATGAGATAGGCTCTCATGTGCCATGCAGCTCAATCACCAGCGTCCGTCCGCAATCAATGGCGTCGTCACGTGGATCAACTCCGTGAAACCGGAACCGGAAGAGGGATCCTTCACCTTCAGTGTACCATCGTATTGGTCCTTCCAGGAAACAGACACCTCCAGTATAGCAAATGTATGAGGTTGTAAGCCGGGAGAGCAGCACACGGGAGCCAAAGTTCTACAGTCAACCTGCAACAGTGCTTGTGGGCAAATGGCTGCCAGAATCTAGCCACGCCCTACGCGTTTCGTCATCAAATGACGACTTCTTCAGGGGTTGCCCTTCAAGCATAAGTCCTCAGTATTTATAGGGAGGTAACCAGCAAATTAGCCAATAAAGGATTATTGAATTATAGCAGTCAATTTGATCAATTACACATATATATATATACAATTTGAATAGAACAATTATACAGTATACATGAATGTGACTACATGAATTGTAGATATTGTGAGGACCCCATTGATATTTGAGGAGTGATGTATAAACTCTGAAATAAAGCAACATTACTGATGTTATAAATGTAAATAATGAGTGGATAATCACAGGATTAATCAACAAACAAGTAGCACTAGAAAATGCATCATGATTGAATTATTGGAAATTATTTCAAGTCAAACAATTTAAAGAATATGTTAGAAACTAACTCATTGGATTATAATATAAATATATATCAAATGATATATTTAATATGGTCTAGATTGTTAGCTCCGTGGGGCAGGTTAATTCCTCTTGTCTCATTTTGCCTTCACATATACTGTTATTGAAGATAGTTCTACTACTGTGTGATACATTATCCATTATACAGGACTAATAGGTCTTGGACACTACATTGGATCACAATAATTGTGTGATTTTTACGATGATTACTTTATGTGAGACAGTGTCTACTTTGAATTATATTATGCTCCAAGTTGGAGCCTCCAACACATCATTAGTACACATCATATCGCCATTATCCCCTGTGTGCCCATTTCTTTCTTGTTTCGGGATTTGTTATTGGACTCAGAAAATGTGTGAAATTTATGAAGAGATCAGATAGGGTTTTCTATATTGTGGTATATATAGGGTGACCAGGTGTCCCATTTTAGCCGGGACAGTCCCGGGTTTTTAATGGCTGTCCCGGCTGCCCCGCATTCTTTTAAATCTCCTGTTTTTTTGTGGCTGTTCCGAATTTGGCCATCAGAGCAGGGGGGGCAGCAGAGAGCACAGAATGCAGGCAGAGAGGAGAGTGGAGGCTGGTCTGACTGCAGAGGGTGGGGGTGGGGGCGGGGTTAGCTGCAGAGGGTGGGGGTGGGGTTAGCTGCAGAGGGTGGGGGCGGTGTAAGAGGCAGAGTGTGGGGGCGGGGTTAGCTGAAGAGGGTGTGGGCAGGGTTATCTGCAGAGGGTGGGGGTGGGGTTAGTGTCAGCAGAGCCTCAGCAGTGAGAGCCGGAAGTGAGGTGCCTGCTGCCAGTCAAGATGGCTTCCCCCCCTCCATGCTCCACAGGAGAGAGAGAGAGAGAGAGAGAGAGAGGCTCTGTGTGTGGGTCAGTGGCTCTGTGTGTGTGGGTCAGTGGCTCTGTGTGTGTGGGTCAGTGGCTCTGTGTGTGTGGGTCAGTGGCTCTGTGTGTGTGGGTCAGTGGCTCTGTGTGTGTGGGTGTTATGGGTCAGTGGCTCTGTGTGTGTGGGTGTTATGGGTCAGTGGCTCTGTGTGTGTGGGTCAGTTGCTCTGTGTGTGTGGGTCAGTGGCTCTGTGTGTGTGGGTGTTATGGGTCAGTGGCTCTGTGTGTGTGGGTGTTATGGATCAGTGTTTCTGTGTGTGTGGGTCAGTGGCTCTGTGTGTGTGGGTCAGTGGCTCTGTGTGTGGGGGTCAGTGGCTCTGTGGCTCTGTGTGTGGGTCAGTGGCTCTGTGTGTGTGGGTCAGTGGCACTGTGGCTCTGTGTGTGTGGGTCAGTGGCTCTGTGTGTGTGGGTCAGTGGCTCTGTGTGTGTGGGTCAGTGGCTCTGTGTGTGGGGGTCAGTGGCTCTGTGGCTCTGTGTGTGTGGGTCAGTGGCTCTGTGTGTTTGGGTCAGTGGCACTGTGGCTCTGTGTGTGTGGGTCAGTGGCTCTGTGTGTGTGGGTCAGTGGCTCTGTGTGTGTGGGTCAGTGGCTCTGTGTGTGTGGGTCAGTGGCTCTGTGTGTGTGGGTCAGTGGCTCCGTGTGTGGGTGTGTGGGTCAGAGGCTCTCTGTGTGTAGGTCAGTGGGTGTGTGGGTCAGTGGCTCCATGTGTGGGTGTGTGGGTCAGTGGCTCTCTGTGTGTAGGTCAGTGGGTGTGTGGGTCAGTGGCTCTGTGTGGAGATAACATTTTTTTAGATCTATTTATTATATATTTATCTTGCCTTTGGCTGTATCCTCCCCTCCAAATTCCGTTATCATGGGCGCGCGACATCACGTAATGCCCATTGCCATAACTACGAGCCGCTCCGTCACGCAGCATCAAGTTGACATGACAACGTGACGCATTATGGCGCCGAGGCATCACGTGATACCACAATGTCATGGCAACATGTCACCGCCTGACGTCAGTGTCTCGTTGTCATGGCAACGGGGTACGTCATGTGATGCAATTTGTTTTATAAATAATTTTTTAATGTGTCCCGGTTTTTCATTTTGAAAATGTGGTCACCCTAGGTATATACCAGTACATGTGTCCCCAGTCTGTGTAACAGAAGGCTCATCAATGAATTACAGAGCACTGGTTGTATATACGCTGTTATGTCCAAGGAGAGTGCAAAGTTTTACAGGCCTCTCTGGCAGAAATAGGGTTAATAAAAGAGACTGAATCATTGTTTCCAGTGTTTGCTGCCAACTTTCACAGTGTCATAGGGGTTTTCATATTCAATTGCATTTGAAGCAGAAATCCCCCTCCACCCTAAACTGAGTTTTTTATTTACTTAAACTAATCCCCAGATCTTCGGGGACTCGAGATGTTTGAGTTGTTTGGTGACTGCGTGAGACACAAAAAACGCCAAATACTGCTGCAGGGTCATGAATAGAAAGTCCTAACATCATCTCCCAATAACGTTGCTGTGACGGTAGGGGTAGATTTGGCTGCTTTGAATTAAGGTTAAGCCCGCCTTTACCCCTACCTGTCAATCATATAATGTAGTATATAATGTAGTACATAGTTATGTATACTGTGACCATGTTGGGCTGATGTGTTGTGTAGCCTGGTCCCAGCACTTCAGGGACCAGGGGTTAACGCTGTGTTCCAGATGGAATGGTGCAAGTTTCATGTAACACTTTTCATTTAACAAAACCTATGTTGCGTTTAACCCACAAACCAGAGGGAGAGGTAGCATTGGAGGCACCTGCCATTGACCCTCCCTATATGTATATCCATAATGTTACTATGGGGTATAAAAGGTGGGTGGAATGGGGGGTTGTGGCCCCTGTTAGTAGTTCCAGTTCCAGCTCCAGGCATGAGTTCATTAGGCTCCTGAGTTCCTTTTATGCCTATTAGGGGTTCTGATAGCAGTTCCGCTGGAGATAGCAGAACCCTGAGGACTATTTGTTTTCCTGGTGGACGAATCTGGCCGTAGCCCGGGAAACAGGGGATCCCGGGCAGTTGGGGGACCATTAGTGTTTCCAGGTGTCAAGTATTGAACCAGACTGTCCTGTATTTGGACACACTGTCCTGTAAAAAAAATGGAGGTAATACTGGACAAGTATGTGTCCAGTATTACCTCTCTGTGAAGGAGGAAGAGAAAAAAAACGAAGCACTGGTTCCACTAGAGCTGAATAAACACAGAGGTGCGTTCCCAATAATAAAAGTTTAATGGACCAAAAATAGCACAAAAACAGAACACCTACGCGTTTCGGGCTTGTGGCCCTTTATCAAGGTAAAGGGCCACAAGCCCGAAACGCGTAGGTGTTCTGTTTTTGTGCTATTTTTGGTCCATTAAACTTT
This sequence comes from Ascaphus truei, assembly GCF_040206685.1. NCBI lineage: Eukaryota > Metazoa > Chordata > Amphibia > Anura > Ascaphidae > Ascaphus > Ascaphus truei. The sequence goes on along the minus strand of NC_134486.1, from coordinate 387,178,134 downwards.
TATTATTGGGAACGCATCTCTGTGTTTATTCAGCTCTAGTGGAACCAGTGCTTCGTTTTTTTCTCTTCCACCTTTGCATATCTACCTGAACGGAGGCACAGTACACCCCAGGAGAAGTGGATTACAAGGCTTCATAATATCGTGAGTTATACTCTTAAGTGAGCCTTTTCCACCCTCCTTTCTCCATAAGTGGCTGCAAGGATTGTTGTTTTACCCCATGTTTTCACCATGATGTTGTTTTAACTGCTGGACACCGGCAGGTGTGTATCGTCCCTACCTCATTGCCTGTGGGACTTTACTTTCCAGTTACACATCCAATAGGTGTGTGGGTGTATATCACTATCCTAGCCTTATCTTTTGCTTTCTTTGGAGGGGTAATCCGCTTTCAACCTGAGCCCATCAGAACATATTTACTGTGATTTTTTGTTTTTGAGCACTATGCAACCTATTTTTCTTACCTCTCTGTGACCTGAGCGGCTTGTGGGGCTGTGGGATTTTCCCGAGCAGGGCTTTTGCTAGGGGACTGGGCAGCTTTCTCCATCCTGATTGGCTGCTGCTGGGAAATGCAGCCAATCAGGAGGAGATGTCAGGAGCCTGGGGGTGGGGCCAATGAGAGGATAAAACAGCATGGAGCAGAGAGAAGTGTGTGTGTGTCGAGCATGGAGCACCTTTCACCATTGTGTCCAGTATTTTTGGAGAAGCCTCCTGGCATCCCTAGGGAACATAGATTAGCTCGATTACCCTCAATCAGGTAAATAATGAACCTACCGCCAAAGCATTTTGCAATCAGCACAAACTGCTGCTTTAATCCCACATCACACAGAGATCCTGATATGTAAAGAAGTGAACAGAGAGGAGGAGCTGTTACCAGGACAGCCAAGATCAACACAGAAACCCACAGTCAGCTTCACTGACTCCTCTTCCCTGCAACTTCCCACAGCATATCATGCAAGATTTGTGGAATACAGTGTCATGTTTCTGGTACAGACCATATGACAGCGTTTTTACACATCTAGGACAAGGCGGAAGTAAGACTCACTTGCTTTTTTTTATTGACTAACCTCCGTTTCACCAGTATGAATGTTGTAATACTTGTTATATGGTTTATAGTTTACATTTATCGCACCCGCTGCACTGTACCTTTACAAACACAGGAGAATAATAACACTGTTGGTTCTCGATGTAAAGTCCCTCTTGCCTAACGATTATTGTAGTGTCCTTCCTCTTTGTAACAGCTACAGTATTGTGATACATTTAATGCTTTCTACATGTGGCAGGTAGTATGGTAAGTTCGGGCTTTGCAAAGCATTACGTAAGAGTTACAGCCCTGTTGTAAAATAAGGATTGTTGTTTTTATTCGTCTCTGCCGAATTGCCATCTTACTATAACCAGTGAGTGAATGTTTATGTGCACCTATTGTCATATATATTGTAATATTATTGTTTAATATTGGCCAATGCGCCCTTAAAAAAAAAAAATTAGGTGTATTTTGCCTGGTTTGAACATCTTTAATCGTGTGGCTCTCCAGGGGCCCGATGATGCAGGGGTAGCCAACTCCTGTCCGCCAAAGCTATCAACAGGTCAGGTTTTCTTCAACTGAGCCACTGATTGAGCCACCTGTGCTGAAGCAGGGATATCCTGAAAACCTGACCTGTTGGTAGCTCTGGAGGACTGGAGTTGGCTTCCCATGACGTACTGGTTACGGCATGTGGTTTGAAGCTAGTTTTTCCAGGGGAGATCGCTTTCTGCGCAGCTGTGGACGGCTGAACGCGATATGGCGAGAGAAGCAGCGACAGAGGAGGACTCCACCTTCCCTTTGCGCCACTAGGAACTCCGCGATCACCTGCTTCCATGCAGATATAGCAGGCGTTATTACCCCCTGTCCACACTAATTAACACAATATAATGCGTTGAATAACAGGTGGGTTATCTTCTTACCCTATGTTTTCAAAAGCATTACTGTTAAATAACGCAACAGCTTTAGCGCAGCGCATTGGTGCAATAACGTCTGCTACAGAACATCTGTCATTCAGTAAAGTAGGCCCTCTGTATTTTACTAACAATTTAGATTCATAGGTACTGTATGTGACGATATGGGCAATGAGACTTATAATAAAGGGGAAGGCCAGCCATTGCCCTAACTTCTGGATGAATACACAGGGTTGCCCTGTATATGCATCCTATTGTGGCTCACCTGGCAAAAATGTATTAGGTGAATGTATATGTGCAAGCCTTTATTTTCTGTGAAATATATTTGCGCTTGTGTAACTTGGTATCTCTTTGTTCCCTGGGCATGCTAGGCTGGTAATACCTGGGTTTAACTGGTTCCACAAGGGGGTTGAGGCCGGGGGAGAGTGGGAATGGGCCGGCCTCCTATCTGGGAGCCATTGTCTGCCTCAGACAGAGAGGTGCCTATCTCATCAAGAGATAGCAAGTCAGCATTGGGAACATGGGCAGGTAGGCGCTGTTCTCATTGGCTGGTTTGTAAGGCCCTCCTTGCCTCAGCCTCCCTGCCACACCCCCAGCCTGAATTGGGCAACATAGGCGAGCTCTTGCACTGTGATTTCCCCAAAACACATAATCTGAGCTGTGATTGGCTGCTGCCGCATGCCTCATGATTTCCCATGGAGGTGGGAATCTAGAAAAGGGGCAGCCGATGTCAGCTCCACAGACCAGGGCCCGACGCCAGTGGCAGAAGTTCCACACACCTGACCTTCTGGTAAAGTACAACTCACTTGCCAGACTACTGCGACAGCAAATCAGCCAACACCGGGGGGAGAGGTGGGAGGCCGCAGCAGCCAAGCTGAAGGAATCCGACAACTCTGTTTGGAGAATGACCCGACGCCTGACCGGGAAGAAGGAGCCTAATCCACCTATCCAGGGCCAGACCCACCTGGCATGTAGCAACAAGGACAAGGCAGAGGTTCTCGCTGACACACTGGAGACAACTTTTAGGCCTAACCAAGCCAGCAAAATAGCACGGGAAGTTGAGCAAGGAGTTAACAGGCATCTTACCGAGCACCTACCAGAGACCGAAGCGGAAACCCTTGAAGGATGCACCAGGACTGAGATAACGCAACTTGCAGAAAAGCTGGCAAATGGCAAAGCACCAGGAAGTGACGGAATTACCAACCTGGCCATCAAGAAGCTTCCGCCGGCAGCCATGGAATGCCTCACAGAAATCTTCAATGCATGCATGCGGCTCCAGCACTTTCCTCAATCCTGGAAGGAAGCCAAGGTCATTGTATTTCCAAAGCCTGGAAAACCACTGAGGGATCCTGCAAACTACCGTCCGATAAGCCTGCTCTCTGGACTATCGAAACTCCTGGAGAAAGTTATTCTTACGCGCCTCCGCCACTTTGCCTCTGGTAAAAACATTCTACTAAAGGAGCAATTTGGATTCCGGAAGGACCACTCAACCAACCATCAGCTGCTGCGAGTCGTTGACATAATAAGCCATGGATTCAACATCCACAAATCAACTGGAGTTGTCTTCTTGGACGTGGCCAAAGCGTTTGACAGAGTTTGGCATGAAGGACTACTGCACAAAATGATCAACCTGAAATTCCCAAACTACCTGATTAAGCTGACTGCAAGCTACTTGCGGGAGCGCACATTCCACGTGGCTGTGCGGGAAGAGCTCTCAACAACACGCCCCATCCGCGCAGGCGTGCCACAGGGATCAGTCCTGGGACCTTTCCTGTTCAACCTCTTCATGAATGACATCCCCACAGACCTCCACAAGACTCAACTGGCACTCTACGCAGATGATGTGGCAGTCATCTCCCAGTCCTTCAGAGAGAAAGAAGTAGCTAAGAACATCCAGAAAGCACTAGACATGCTATCAACATGGTACAGCGACTGGCAAGTAGGACTGAACTCCAGCAAGACTACAGCTACACTGTTTACCAAAAAGAGGATCAAGGCACACCCGCCAATCACCCTCAACGGAGAGGCTGTCAAATGGGAGCCAAACAGCTCTTACCTAGGTGTAATCCTAGATAGCAAACTAAGCTGGAGAAACCACATTGAGAAGATTCAACAGAAGGCAACAACCAAGCTGGCAGCACTGTACCCTCTGCTGAAGACAAGGACCATGCCCATCAAGAGCAAAGTCAATGTGATCAAGGCGATCATTAGACCCACAATGACATACGCCTCCCCGGTGTGGAGTGGTTGCCACCAACATCAAAGATCATCTCTCCAAAAATTACAGAACAAGGCGCTGCGGATTGCGTCCAACGCTCCACTTCCTACAAGAATAGCAGACCTTCATAGGGAACTGGGTATCGAGATGTTAGATGAACATCTAAAGAAGCTCAACAAGAAATTCTACAAGGAACTGGACCAGAACTCAAACCCGCTGATCAAGAAGCTTGCTGCGATCTCTGCAAACCCATTTGACCGCTACCCACGACCCATCACAGCGCTGAACCTGTGAAACCAACTCAACTGTGGCAAGTAACACAGATCAAGAAGCTTCCTAAAGAGTGCGACAATACACTCAACAAGAGAACTTGGAGTAATGAGGCTCAAGCCTCGGTATCCAATATCACCACTGACAGATTTAATCTGTCAGTCAGAACAGAACGGTCAGCTCCACAGACCTTACTGGGGCTAGTGCGGACTAAGCGGTGGACTCTGAGGTTGTGCAAAAGCCACCTGAAACCGAGGCTGCCTGCTGTTCCGAGCAGGAGAGTTAAACTTGCCTGCTTACATTTTGCATCCAGCACTGCCTGGAGTTCCCAATACCCACAGGAGTGGAAGCTGCGCCAGGTAAGCCATTTCGGTGGCACCGGCACCTAGGACTGCTACAATTCCCCCTGTATTCCCTGTGTGGTGTGAGTATTGGTCTGTCAGTTATATTGTGTTGTATCTACTGGCTCCAGCCGAAATAAATATGCTTTTATTTGATCTCTGTGTCCTGTCTGGTGCTTGATCCCATGAAAGAGTCCTCGTTTCCTGTGCCGCTGTAAATATGAAATCTGTGAATATTTAGTGTTCGATAAGGGCTGCCTTTAACTTTGTTACTCATTCGGTGTGCATGGTTTATTCGTTTGTGCAGAATAACGTATCAGATACATGTAGCTAAAGATAAACGTTTCAAGGCTTTTTACTAACTGTATTTTCTAAACTTTCCAGCAACAACCGTGCAATATGTCTGACGTGACAGAGTTACACCAAGCAGCTGCTCTAGGGGATTATGATTTAGTGTCCGAGATACTGAAAAAAGGTCTGTATGACCCAAATCACAAAGACATCAACTGGAATGACAGGACTGCATTGCACTGGGCAGCAGCCAAAGGTACAAGGCATAAAAACATTGAATTTGTCGCCTTTATTTAGTTATAAAATGTTTTACCAGGAAGTAATACATTGAGAGTTACCTCTCGTTTTCAAGTATGTCCTGGGCATAGAGTTATGATAACAATACATAGTTACAATTACACAGTTACATTAAGTGAGCAGGGTTATACATTATATACAAGACATTGCATGCACAGTTAGGCCCGGGCCATAGATGTTTGGGGAGAGCGGAGGCGCGCTAACGCTGAGGCTCGCCTGCATCAGTTAGCGCGATTGCACGGACTGGCAGGCGAGCCAGCGTGCACGAAGGTAGCCGGGGGGAGGTGGTTGGAGGCGGGGTCAGTGCGTCGCTGGGCCAATCGCCCGAGACGCACTGACGTCAATGTCACGGCGCCGACGTCACGTCGCCGTGACGTTGACGCTGGTGTGCTGCGATTGGAGGGTTTCAGCTGACAGCGCGCTGAAAAACAGCTTGGCGCTCGTCTGAAACCTCCAACTCCTGAGCACGCCTGCGGACGCTCGCGTGAGCCCCCTCTCAAGGCATCCTCATTGAGCATCCGCACGCCTCAGCACGGCCTGTCCATCTATGGACACGGCCTTAGAGATAATATATATTATGGGCATATATAACAATTACAGACCAGATTAAAATGTGAGACAGCTTTAGTTATGAAAGAACTTAGACTGGTGGCGACTGTGAGAGTCTCCGATAGATTGTTCCAGTTTTGGGGTGCACGGTAAGAGCATGAGCAGCCGGATACTTTGCTGAGCCTTGGGACCATGAACAGTCTTTTGGAGTCAGATCTCAGATGATAAGTGCTGCATGTGGTAGGGGTGAGGAGCTTGTTCAGATAGACCGGTAGCTTGCCCAGAAAGTATTTGAAGGCAAGACTTATAGGTACGTACCACATGATACACCGTCTGCCCAATTTCCTTACTATTGTAAAACCTCAGATCTTATTTGATCCTTGGCTTTCTTTTATATTTAGGATAACTTTATCGTGTGTCTATCCCAGGCTATTCCACAAATCCACCACCCTTTCCATGTAGAAGTACTTGCTCACATTCCCCCTTAGCCTGCGGCCCTCCAGTATCAGTCAAATAAACAGTGATATGCTGCACACCTTAAGAATTAAACCAAAAAGTATTACCGGTGCTGCTGGTTCAAGGATACCTGTCAAACATCCACTTGGACTGTGAAAAAGAGAGATCCAGCACTCCACGGATTTTGCAAAATGTTCAAATTTATTGCGCCATACACAACGACCGTTTCGACCTTAGAAGGTCTTTTTCAAGTGAAAAAGTTAACTTGAAAAAGACCTACTAAGGTCGAAACGGTCGTTGTGTATGGCGCAATAAATTTGAACATTTTGCAAAGTCCGTGGAGCGCTGTATCTCTCTTTTTTGCCCTCCAGTATCAGAGCATGACCTCTTGTTCTAGCACTTCTTTCTCTGAAATGGGACTTTCATATCTTGAAGATTAACGGATTGTGTGGCGCGCTGCCACCTTCTGTATGGTAGTGTTACTATTCTGGGGGAAAGGTTGAGAACAGTGCCCTAGTAGTGCTATTAAAGTATTCTACTATTCACACACGTTGAAGACTAACTGACTGTGTGGAGCCCTGCCAACTTCTGCATGATAGTGTTTCTACTGTATTCTGGGGGAGAGGGGAGGGTTAGAAAACAGTGCCCTAGGAGAAATAGTAAAGTATTATACTATTCAAACATGTTGAACACTAGCTGATTGTGTGCAGCGCTGGAATAGCAGTGTTTCTTAACCCTCTCCTTGGGATATCCCGGCCAAATAATGTTTTAGGGATAACCAGTTAATAACACATTCACGTATAAGACACGTGCAAACATGTGTTTTTGGTAAGGTACTGTATGTATATCTTTATTTATTTAGCACCCACAGTGTACTTGGCGCTTTATTTAATAGACAATGCAATACAGGGAATAATATAACAATTGGATACAATAAGTGCAGCAATCAAATTCAGAGAGCTTACAATCTAAGTGCTATGTTTGGAGAATAATTAATTGGTTATTCCTAAAATCTGGTGTGGCTGAGCTCTTTAGTTGAAATGTAAATGTACATTTTTTCGGTGGCTTATGTCTGAGCCCCAGTTCCGGGGCTAAGGATATAACCTGATTAGTATTCCCAAAGGTAATGCTGCTGTAGCTGAAATGGCCCAGTGCATTCAATGCTTCTTACATTTACTGCTCTTCCTCGACCTCACCATTGTGGTATCCTGTGTGAATGTTTCATTGCCTTCTAAATGCTTATGTGGTAAAGTCCTTATTCAATATGCAGCAAAGCCACCTTCCCATGGCAGGGAAGTCTTCCACTCAAAAGAATGGATCTCAGAAGCTTCCCTGACTTGGAGAAGGAGACTCACAGTATACTGAACAAGAGCCTAAAACCGTATTGACTTTAATATCATTAGTGCTGCAACAGATAGCAATTCAATGCTTTGCACACCGCTCTGGCACTGACGGCTTAGCACCGAAATCAACTTTTATAACAGGACGGTGAGCAGAACAAATAGCAAATTGTTCTGCATGAAAGATAAAACTGTGTAACAACCAAAGTGTCCGTCTATGGTCTGATTGTGTCAACTTCATAATACATAGTTATCAAACGCAACCCTTTGTGGTGATATTATGCGTTTCATGTCTACATTTTACTAGGTAACTGGCTATTAAAAGTGCAATCAGCGATACTACATTAAACATCACACATTTATTTTGTTGACATAACCTTTGATGCCTGCAGTCATTGAAACTTTGTTTTATACTGTAGCTTTCTAAAAATATGTACTGTTTGTTGCCTAGTCATTAATTGCATGTTAGGATTTCCATAGAGAATGATTACATTGCAGGATATTTTTGAGTAGGATGCTGTCCCGTGTTTTTCTGTAGAAAATGTTTTATAGAGGTATTACACTCTATTATTATTATTATTAATAATAATAATAAACAAAACACATAATGGAAGGACGTTATACCCATTTGTCTCTGTTATCTGCCAGGACAATCTGATACAGTGAGGCTGCTAATTGAGTACGGGGCCCGGCCTTGCTTGAGGACTGACATCGGCTGGACACCAGCGCATTTTGCGGCCGAATCAGGAAAACTGAGTGTCCTCAGATCTCTCCACTCACTGCATGCT